>NC_057802.1:17124245-17136374 GCF_018294505.1 Triticum aestivum | reverse complement strand
GCGGCGCAGGTGGGGGACCGGCGAGTGCCTGGCGATGGCGGAGCGCCAGGAAAGCAGAGGGCGCCGGGTGCTGAGGTGGTTGCCTCGATCCAGATCGGATCGGGGGATGGGGAGAGAGCGAGCAAGTGGGGGAAGTGGGGGTGTCGGTGGGTTAGGGTTTGGTTGCCAGGGGGTTATGGGGAGTGGGGTGGGCCGGCCGGCTGGGCCAATTAGCCCAGTGGGGGTGGGGCGGCCTGGCTGGGCCGCTTGGCCTAGTTGGGCCAGGGGGATTTTTCTTTTATTCTGTTTTGTCTTTTAATTTTAGTTAGGTTCTGCTTTTCTTTTTATTTAATTATTATGTTGTTTCATCCACTATAAAATATCTAGGCATTTTATAAAAATGTGTTTATTACACCACATTTATATATGCAAAATATGGCACTTCCCGAACATTTTTGTTTTAACTTTTGAAAACTTTTATTGTTGACATTAATTTGAATTTAAATTTTAAAACGGTTTCGAATCATCGCGAGGTTAACAACAGTAACCGTGGTGACGTGGCATCATTAGCGTGGGATTACTGTAGCTTAATTATCCGGGCGTCACATAAACCAAGTACTCTCAGAAGAGGATCTTTGGGCAACTTACGTCAGTATCTCTAGCAACTAATCATCATGCGTTGGGCAAGTTTTGAACACTTTTTGCTCAAATTGTCGACGATTCTAGCCCCCGCACTCCCACATCGCAAACCTCCCCCGCATTCAAAAATCATCGATTCGCCCAAAAAATCTAAGACCCCAGACACCCCTCTTCAACCTCCCTATCCCTACCTCTATCGCATAGAATCCTAGATTTGGGTAAAAACACATGCTTAGGGGGTCAATTTCGAGAAACTTGCCAACGATTTTCGGCCCAATTCCTCGACCGTTGGCGACAACACTTTCCTGGCTCTAGATCTTCTCCGCTAGGTGATCACGGCGCACAGACAGCACTGCCCCCTCGAATGTCGTCCTACTTCGCTTGGGCCAGGCAACTCGTATGCTAACTTATGGCAACTGTCGGCCCCCCAGGATCCCATCTCTAGTCTCTACGCGCATGATCCCCTCCCTCCCAGCGCCCATGAAAAATCCCCACCCCCCTCCCTAGGATGCAACGAGCTAGAGGAACCTCGTCGGAGAAGAAACGGGAACGCAAAAAACGGCAGGAGGAACGAAATCTGTACCTCGGGATTTCTGCAGCGAGTCCGCTCCTTGCTCGCCGGAAACGCAGCGTCGCCACGACCTTCACCCGCCTCCTTGAGATGGAGATAGAGCGCACCCAACTACGCTCCCGCGCGCACTCCATCGCATCATCTCGCGCCTCCGTCATAGAACCGCCGCCAGCACCCACGGCCTGTGAGCTTCGGCAATAAGCCGCCAATCCCCGCAATAGCCAACGTCAGCCTTCGTGCGAAGCAAAAATGGAGCGGGAGGAAAAAAAACATGTGTGCGCGGAGGGAGTGCTTCGCTTACCTCGCGATTTTAACCAGCGAACAGCCTCCTCGCTTGCCGGAACTCGTAGTGTCGCTAGCGACCTTCACCCCGATCCTTCGCCCCTCTTGTGGTGCTCTGTCGCCGCGCGCGTGCTCCTCCAGCACCACGAGCACCACCGAACTCCGGCAGCCCGCGCCCCTTCAATTTCCGCCATGGATTGGATTTGGGCGTGGTGATGGACCTGGTGGATTTGGGCAGCGACGACTTGCAGTGGATTTGGGTGGAGTTAGCCTGCGCTGGATTGGGGGAATTCAGCGGTGCCTTTGGCTTCCAGAACTGTGTAATGGGCAGCGAGAGACATGGGTAGTGGTGGGGCCTCCCGGCTGTAATGCGGTCGGACTTTTTTTTGAACGTTTAATGCCCAGCGACTCGCACGAGTGGTTCCCTCCCAATAAAAAAATCTCCTGCAGTTGCGATCGTGCGTGCAGGGTTCGATCCGACGGCTGTCGCGGTGAGTGCTCGATCACGTCAACGAGCACGCATGCACTTTTTAGCATTTGGGTTAAATATATTATTATATTTTATGTGTGTTTGCATTATTTTCAGAAATATTATTTGCATTGTTTATAGAGTACATATCTGGTGGAAACCATATATTCAATGGAAGCATGAAAACTTGATCGCGTGCCGTTGGATAAGGAGTGTACGTTGTGAGATGAAAAGATGGACGAATTGCAAAAGGACCCCCGTAATCTTTTTGTACCTCGGTACAACATACCTGATGGAAGATGAGCCATCACGTGCCTTTCCCCTTGGAAGCTACCCCGATTCAACTTTTCCCCATCAACAACTAGGGTTAGGAGAGCACGCCGGGGGCCGGCGGCCGCAGCTAATTCCCTCTCTCCTCTCCGGCGGCTGGCCCAACGAGCCAATCGTCCTCTGGGCATTCCCCATCGGATTGTACTGGATCTAGGTCTGAAGGTATGGACCTTTCTATTACATTGTTCATCTTCTATGTTATGTTTTGCCACGTTCTTCTTATCGTGGCTCAACTAGTAGTTTTTTCTCTCGGTTGGGCTAGGTTTGCAAAGCAAATAGAGATGACAAGGTCGTGGGTTCTGGTTGTCTCCTCCAAGATTAGCACTTCTAATTGGGCTAGGTATGCAAAGCAAAGCAAATAGAGTAGGGGAGGGAATTAGGTAGTAGTATCTTGGCTGGAACTGCAGATTGCCCCTAACTCTACTGTCCAGATTTTGGTCTTCAAGAAGTTGGTAAAGACTAATTCATTGGGTAAGTAAGTTTTATATTAATGCAGCAAGAGGGAGATCCCATCATGCTAATTTGACAATACTGTATATCATAATGGTGGTTCTAGGCATATTTGTTACTGTATGGTTGTTAAATGAAGGAAACTATCAGGCTTAGTTTGGCAGCACAATTTTTAGAAAATTGTGGTAATCCAAAACCGAAGTATTCCAATGCCTAGGCAAGAAATACTACAGGTTCTTGAAATTGTAGTTTTTCTCAGTTTTACCAAAACTATCGAGGTGTTTGGATGTTGTTTTACCATGGTTTTGACCAGCACAGCTGGCATGAAATTGCTTAATTAATCTAACCTGGAGGTACATGATTGATCAAGGTTCACCAATCAACTAGATCAAAAGTAATTGTGACGACAGCTGGAAGAAAATGGATCCGAGAGCACAATTTAATCAACCCAAAATGCCTAATAAGCAAGAGATATATTACAACTAATTTACCATATAACAGAATGAGGAGAAATCGAAGGTAGAGATCACATCTATTCTTATTTCGTCGTGGATAGGGACATAAACAGCTCTCTCCCTGACGTTTCGTCTCATTTGGTTTAGAAAAAATGGGCCGGGACCTCTTTTCTAGACACAACAAAAAAACCACGGTTTTGGGAATACTACAGGTTCTAAAACTTCAGCCTTACTTCTTGTAGACTTGTGTGTAGTACGTTGGGCATAAGAAAGGAGTTGAAACTGGTTGAGCATAGAAAAAATGTAGAAATGATTTTAGCTGTCAGTTTTAATTTATATTGCAATTGATTGGTGAAGTGAGCTGATATTAGGTACTTCTAACACTTGAATGTTCTTTCTAGCAGTTTATTTTATTCTATGCTATTCCGGAAAGCACATATTGGCTGGCTCCTATGACGGTGTGCTTTCGACTTACAAACTGTATTTCTTCTCTTTGTGAAGTAATTATGAAATGCCACAGTGAAGTGAGCAAGTTTCCACCTTTGGCTATTTGCAACTCCCAGTTTGATGCAGAATAAGCCATCCACACTAGACCAAGTCCGAAAATTGTATTTGCCACACCACAAAAATTGTATAGTGCACCTTTCTGTGTAAGTACTTGTCTAACTAATGTGTGCATGCTTATAATTTCTTGTATTCCAGCATGTTAAACCATTGTGCTTTTCGTCCACATTTCACGGCTCATCTTGTACTCCGGAGTGTGATGATGACATCAGGCCAGCCATAGGGATGACTTTTACAGATTTGAGCGCAGCCAAGGATTTCTATGAAGCTTATGCACATCATGAGGTAGAATAAATGGACTAAAGGGATATAAGGATAAGGGTGGAAAGTGAAGACAGAAAGAGAAGAACAAGAACAAGGAAGTGCAGCAAACATGATCACTGTACATTCCTCTGGACTTAGTTTTGAGAATAGTTCTAAAATTTTGCTTGCTAATAAATACAACATGCACTGGATATATCTATATTCATAGATTAGAATTAAAAATTAGGTATAAATTCTTGCGAGTTTTCCTACTGCTTGACCAATTAATTTTTTTTGTTTTAGGTTGCTTGTTGGCCCTACCGACCTCTGCAAGTTTTTAGGACTAATAGTATTGCATTAGTATGTTCTTGGCTAGTGTAGTGGAGCTATTAGCTATTGGCGCCGGACTTTTTCAAGTTGTTAGCTAGTGTACTGGAGGTATTATGTGTTGGGGCCGGGCATCTGCAAGTTGTTAGCTAGTGTACTGGAGCTATGTGCTCAATGACTGATGTATAAAGGTGTAGATTTACCATCACTGTTAATGATGCATCTATTTTGTAACCGTGTATTGGAGTGTGGCATTATTTAAGTGACTCAATCACATTCTTGCTGCATAATCACACTATGTGCAACTGTGCTGTTTTGCTTTACTTAAATATATTCTAGGAAATTTTTTCAATTGCTGGAAATGTGCTACGTGAGGTGCAGGAGTTCTTCAACTGGGCAATGGTTTTGGTTGTGGTTTCGTCATTGATCTGGGCAATGGTTTTAGCTGTTGTATTTAACTATTTGTTCTACTTAAATTTACAAGGAACTGGGTAGTACCCATCGTTCAATTTTTGTCTTCGTTCAGTTTCACGCAATCAACACAAATAGGTGGAGACATGTGACGAAGCCCCACATGTGACGAGGTAGCTAGCTGTAATACTTGTATGTGTCAGGGGGTCATGTGCAGAACAGCATTGCTGGGGCGGGCGTTTTTCTGCAAAACTGCATGTAGCAGTTATGGATGGATCTAGTCCATACATACAAGATCCAACAGCCTGTGGTAAAGTTTCCAACCTTTCACTGAAGATGTGGTTTTCACCTGATATTGTCTCTTGTTTACGATCAGGTACTGTTCACCCTCATGCACTGTTCACAGGCACTATTATGTGAATGTACGATTCACAAACACTGTTGTTTACTGCTACGTGTTAGGCAGGGAAGAGCATCTTCCACAATTGCGGATGCATGGAAGGAGCCCTTGCTTAGCCGCTTTAAATATATTATTATATATACATGACATAGGGAAAATAGTTTTTAGGCTGGTCATAGTGGGAGTATCTTAACGAGTAACATAGCTCATTTCAACACAAATTTGCTTATGTGGCATGTAGTTAATAAGGAGAGAGGTGTTTAGAGTAATATAATATGTTACTATAACATAATGCAACCCAAAACAAAAAGTCTACAATCTAATAAATGCAATCATCTATGATACTACTTCTTATTTACTTTGCACTATGAAGATAGTAACATATACTTCTGTCATATGCATGACACTAGTCTAAGTTACTTCCTACTATGACTAGCCTTATAAACATCCTAAAGCATTTGGCAACACAAGTTGTCTCTCCTTCAATGATTACTTCATTCCTGTGATTCCAAAATAAACTGGCAGCTTATGATCATCATCTCATAGAAGCAATTTTCATGTACCCTTCTTTTTCCATCGGTAAGCATGTCTGCCTTGTAACGTATCAAATGTTTGTTGTGCTTGGTTTGCTTTGGCATTAGTACGATCCTGTATAAATATTATTCTGTGCTGGCAAATGGGACTGGCCCTCTTTTTTGGTTTCTAGACGATTCTTCAGTTCTATGGTTTCACAATATTATTTCCTATCTAGTCAAAATGCATTTTCAAACTCTTTATCGAAACATGTTCTTATGAAAAAGATAATCATATGTGTAACTGGAAGAAATAGTCTAACAAATGAAACAAAACAACGACATAACAAATACATCGAAAGAAGCCCATTGACCAACAAACCAAATTCCAGTAGCGTCGAGAGCGAGGGTTGATTAGTGCATTTTGTACTCATATTTTCTTGAGTTTAATCATGATATTCTAGAGACTCATTTCGGATTATCCCACTAATGGTGTCCTTTTGATTTATTTGGTTTCTTTCTATGCTTTGTAGGGTTTTAGTGAATTTTATCCCTCATGGACTTTCGTCGGTAAACAGAGCCAGTTTTAGAGCAAGATGGAGAACCAACAACTTTATTTGGTGGATCAAAATGAGCGCCCTCAAGATGACCTTGAATTTAACTTTTCACTCAAAATGAAAGTTTTCCATCTTTTCAAGTCGAACAACTTTACTTTTTGGATCATCTCAATCCAATGTTGTATGCATAATCTACAACCAAAGCACTAAATCAACAAGCCGGGGAAAAGGACAGAGGTTAAGCAGAGCATTGGTATGACCATACACTGTCCTACCTAGGCTAGTACCGCATGTGAATGACCGTAAAAGCATCTGGAACTTCTCTATCTGGTCACCGTTTTGGGTGTCATTTGACATGTGCGATCCGCGGGATGACAAGTAGGAACGTATTGAAGACCTCAAGACCACCTAATAGCACTTGGTTCCAAAGGATATGAGGAGGATACACAAATGAGGAGGTTGGTTTGACCATGTATATGCTTCATCAAGAGGGGAGCGAGCCCTAGCCACCATTAGATGTCATCAAGCAATTCCATTCAGATCCATGGGCATTTGAGGGTTGTGCCTAGCCTCTATCTCAAGATCTGTTACAACCTTTTTGGAGGAAGACAATGAGGGGATTGTCATCCACATCGGGCATGATACTATGGGCCAAGGCCACCACCTCGGTTGGAGCCGCCACATCCATCTCTCCTTAGGTGCTCGTCATCATGACCTGATTCGCGATCGATTATAATCATACATGAACCCCTTGTCATGCAAGTTTTAATTGAGTAATTGTTTTTTAGGGTATCGTGCTCTAGTACACAAAAGTAGATTGTGTTATTTCTTTTATTGTTTTGTGTTTTGAATCTTGGCGACCGAAGACATTCAACCCAGCGGTTTGGTTAGAGACATGTAACCTTATAGGCCACACCCTAGTAGTGTTGCTGATTTTCTCTCTGTGTTGTGGTATCTTGTAGCCTAAAAAATAAATACTGTCAGGCATGTGCGTTGGTTGCAGTATTGAATTTACTGAATTGCTCGAAACTAAATTGGGCTGCTACACACTGATAAAGTGTATATCCACGAGCGTTGGGGACATATCTTAACATGCGGAGTGCTTGGTCTGCTTTGGCATTTGACCTAGCAGGCTCCACATAGATTAATAATTAGTATACCTTTGTTCTATTCGAATAACATACTATTAATATTATCACTTAGCCTAAAAATTTATTCTCTTTGTCATTTTAAATATGTCAAATATCACGATCAATACTAAAAAAACTGAGGAATATCCTATTAGTAACAAGAGATTCTAGATCATATACTTTAAGAGTACCTAACATTAACTAAATACATTCACCGATATTCAGAGCAAATAATAATCCACCTTTTTAAGAAGATAACAAGCTATGTCGAAGATAATTTTTACTGTGTGATATGTATGTCATTTTAAAGTACCAAATAATTTCAAATATCATAACTTAAGAACCAATTAATAACAACTTATCCACAAGATATACTTTGGTAGTGTTCAAAAAAAGATATACTTTGGTATACATCTATTTAGTTTTATAGGTACTAATCAACTCCAGCCAAAAGTAGAAGGGCAAGAACTGATCCTTCCAGGTCTGATCATGCCTATATAAACACCAACACAAAAGGCATAGGTTGACAAGTGCAAACTACAAAGGATACTTGCACATACGTAGAAATAAAGAAACAAGAAACCATTCCTCATGGAACTTATCAAGAACAACACAAGAGCCCTACTCTTGGTAGCTCTTGTGATGATGTCTACCACCCTATTATCATGCCATGCAGGTACTACAATCGTTTGTGTATATATTTTCATATTCATTTTTAAGCGTGCGCACACCTTTGCCTATGTAATTCAAACTAACCCATGTAACTTAAGTAATCTATATATGCTGACGCTGCTATACTTTTTCATGCACAGGTTCAACAAAACCAATCCCCCTGAACTTGTGTGTGCGTCTTGCAAGCTGTGAGAAAGGCCATGAATTCGAAGAGGCGTGCAGGAACCACTGCTCATTTTTCGAATTCAAAAAGAGCCACTGTGAACCAGTCAATGGTGGTTCTTGCTGCTGCTATAATTAAACGCCGTAGAAACAATGGATGGGCCGTGGTAATAAATCGATGCGTGTAAGATAGGCTCAAGATACATGCGCGCCATGGATCTGTCTAGTTCATGCAAAAGTTTCAATAAAGTATTTTATCAGAAATTTGGCTGTGACCAGTTCTTCAGAAAAAAAAAGTAACCAATTGTTGTTGTTTTAAGCAATGTATAAGATCAATCTTTTTTTTACAGTAAAAATAATTGTTTGTTACCGAGGATACGAAGACTGCGAGTGAGCCCATATCGATCTGCCTAGCCCTCGATCGGGCCTGAGTCAGGCACGAAGGCCTGACGAGACGCGCACGAGCCTCACTCCAGCCCTCCAGATTCTTGTAAAGGGAAATTCCAGCCCTCCAAGAGCTTGAGCCGATAGTCAGCATGGGCAGCATGGGGCCAGGTCCGCCGCCCACCAAGTGGCCGGTCGGTGATCCCGGCCCTCCAGCCTCCTCACCACCCGTAGTTAATGCTCGCCGCCTTCCACGTCGCGCTGCCGGCCGGTGAGACATGCAGGCGGAGCGCCGTTGCCGATGTCCTACCTGGAACGCGCCGCGAAGAATGGTGTACGAGGAAACCATGCGGATCGCTTGCAAGATGTTACCCCGGCGCGGATGTACTCCCTCCGTTTTTAAAATACTTGTCGTGGTTTTCACTCAAATTCTGCGCACAAAACAAGTAGTACTACACGATCTCGTACATTATATACTTGATTAACTCATGATAAAGTATGATTGGAGTAATAAAAGTTTGTGTTCCGTGCGTGCCAGAGACAGAGAGAGACATGCTGCGACGCCAAGCAAGCCCAGCCCCGCCGGAAACCCGGCCGGGGACACCGAGTCCCCATGCACTCCATCGGTCTCTCATGCCGGATCAATGGTCTTTCTTTCCTCCCCACAACACCACATGCCTTGCCACCCACTAACCAACGACACAACCAGAAGGACCTCCTCCCATCCCATGCATGCACAAAGCAATAAGCCTACTGTAGTACTCATACTCTGTCCGTCCCGTCACATAGACGCACTGAATCGATCAATCGGTCACGATTCACATGGATTGGTTGATCTTTCGATCTTACTACTTACAAGCAACCATGGCGACAAGTGGACAATCAATCAGTAATTAACAGTGCGCTTAACTTGTACGAGTACTACTGCTGGTACTATCTGGTTACCCAGCAGCGCACCCCGAAGCCCCTGCTCTGCTGCTTGCTGGCCTTCTCGCCGCAGTCGCACAGCAGGTGGCTCAGCATGTTCACCACGCTGGTGCCGATGGACGTCACGTTCAGCACCGGGCTCACCCGGACCCCGCCGCCACCATGGCCGTCGGTGCCGTTCCTGCCGCCGCCGTATCCGTAGTAGTAAACCGATCTCGCACCACCACCGCTGTTGCCGTTGTGAACAGCACCGGATGCGGCCGTCGTCGTCGTCGTCGGAGCGACTTTCTTGCAATGCGGCCGCTGGTGGGCGCCGACCGTGGCCGCGGCCGCCGCAGAGCCGGTCGA
Organism: Triticum aestivum; assembly: GCF_018294505.1. Taxonomy (NCBI): domain Eukaryota; kingdom Viridiplantae; phylum Streptophyta; class Magnoliopsida; order Poales; family Poaceae; genus Triticum; species Triticum aestivum. Next base: position 17,126,562 of record NC_057802.1, on the reverse strand, counting down.
GCGGCTCCGCATGAGCGGGAACGCGGGGCAGGTGAACCTCCCGGACGCCGCCGCCCTGGCGGAGTTGACGCTGCTGCTGCGCGCGAACGGGGACGCCCACGACCGCGGCGCCGGCCTCGTCGCCTTGGCGCAGCGCGCGTGCGGGGCGGTGGGCGGCAGCGGCGGCACGGGGAGCAGCTTGCCGTCGGCGAAGAGGCGGTCGGCCGGCGCGACGTCGGCGGCCGCCGCGTTGGCGAAGTCGAACTCCGGCTCCGGCGCGCGCCGCCGCCTCCGCCGCGGCATGAGGGACGCGTCCGACCGCCTTGGCTCGGGCTGCGTCGTCGCCGGACACGCCGCGGTGGCCGCCGCGAAGGCGGCGAGGTCGTGCGAGAAGGAGATCCTGGGGCTGATCAGCTCCGCCGAAGCCTCCTCCTCCTCCACCATCGTACCACTGGATCAGCAGGGGAAGCAAGTTGTTGTCAGAGATTCAGAATGCGATGTGAGAGCTGCTGCTAGTAGAAGAAGGGTGAGAGGAACGTGGATATAAATAGGTGGCATGGTGAGTATGGTGCGGCTCGGGTCCCGGCCAGGACGGCAGGGCCCGTGCACCGTGCTGTACAAACCTCACATCCGATCGAATTCTGATTGCAAGTGAGAGGTGAGGTTGATTCGATCTCACTCGCGCGACCACATGGATCCTGGTCCCTGGTCGGTCGGGTCACCTACCTACGTGAATGAATGGCATAGGAGGAGTAGCTCCCTTTCTCCGTTCATTGTACGTGAATTTTTGGCAATCCAACTCGGCCAAGCATCAACCTACAAACAATTGATCCTAGTTTACTTCTCACCTTGCAGTAAACTTTTTATCTGAATCTCGTTGGAAGATTTCATGACACTGATTGATGAGTTTAATAATAAACCGCTTAGGTCACATCGTTTTCCCAATTAGTTGGGTACACATACAAATCGCGATGCCAGATTGCCACAGCACTGTACGTGCCGCATGGCTCGACATGGACAAGATAGGAACCCGAGCCAAGCAAGCAAGCAAGCTCAGAGCAGAATATCATGGCGAGGGGTCTATCCAGTCCCTGTCTCCATGAATGGAATGAAATGAAGCAGTAGGATCGAGCACAAACATGGCGGAATGGGCTTCCGTTTTCGTGCGCATTTCGATCGATCGATTGATCGATCAGAAACCTCCAAACGTGAACAGAAGAGGAAGGTTCGCTCCTGCCCGCGGAACAGGAAAACCCTACAGCGAGTAGGATTCTGGTGTCTGCTCTCTGCCCTGCCTCTAGAATCTAGTAGCCGCTAGAGGAGAGAAAAAGCGGGGGCGGGGACGCTGAAATCTTGTCCGTTCTGCCCGGAGTGGTGAAACATCCAATCGACCAAGGCGGAATGGGAAGGTGAATTCTTCCAGGATGTAATAACGTGTCGTGCGGTACACCGTGGTTGCGCTTGGCACTTGCACCCCTTTTGGACAGTGGGCACGCACGCACGCACTCTCAATTATTCGACACGCGCACACTCGCTTTGGCGCAACGCTGGCTTGGCTGGACCAGGACGCATATGGGTCGATCGGGACGAATCATTGTGCATCCAAATGATCCGTGTCAACCAAAGGGAAGTTTGCCAACTTTTTGAACCAGCAAGCAAAGCGATTTCATCTCTCGCCGAGGATTATTAACCAGTTACAGGTGCACTGACTCGTCGGTGCCACCGAACGAAACAAAAATATTCTCGTGCTGGTGCCGGTGAAGACGAGAGCGCCTAGGATAGGATAGGGGGCATAGGTGTGGTGGTGGTCAAAGGCTATGGGGCCTCTGGAACAGAGCCGCCCACGTATTCAGGGAAGCATGCATATGCATGTGCATGCGTGGATGCACCACATCGGTACGTGCGACTATGCATGCACGAATGTTTGACCGTGCGGCGCACAGTCATTCTAGGTCCAGGTTTGCAGGGGGGAGCTGTTCCTCCTCGGCGCACACTGTGCTCGTGTCTTTGACCTGCATCCATCGACTGATATCTCCCATGTTCTACGGCGGACGGCGCTGCTCTGCTCTGCTGTGCATGGGTGTCACACCCTCTGACGGTGTCTGGTTGGCTGCTCGGGGTCCCGGCCACTCCTGGATCTATGGTGGTGGATCTTGTCATCTTGCAGCCACCCTCCGCTGTTTCACTCGGGAAGGATGAAAATGTGTGAGGAGCCATGTTTAGAGCAATTCTAGCATACCGTTTAAAACGCGTAAAATTCTGGCTACAATAGGGCTTGGCCCGTTTTTTAACCAGACCAGAGCCAAAGTCGCCCGGCCCGTAAAAGTTTTTGCGGTGG
>NC_057802.1:17118653-17123906 GCF_018294505.1 Triticum aestivum | reverse complement strand
GTACGGGTTCGCGGCGCCGATACGGGTCGAAACCCTATCCCTCCGCCGTTGCGATTCCCCAATCCCCTCCCCCATTTCTTGCCGCCGGTGAGTCCAATCCGCCGCCAGAAGCCACCATGTGGCACGAGATGTGGAGCTTCGACGGCAGAGACGACCCCGAGCGCCAGTGTTGTGTCGCCGTCATTGCTCCTTCGCAGTGAGACGGAGGAGTACAACCGCCGGCAGGCGCGTCTGTCCTTCGTCGGAGGCAGCTCCTCCGCCGGGGGATCGAGTTCCCGTGGTACGCCGCTCCTCATGCCGGTGAACAGGGAGCCGGATGAGCTCCCGGCCCTCCGGGCGGTGAAGCGGGAGCTCGAGGCGGAGCCGGTGCGGCCAGGCGGTGGCGTCATCGAGCCGGAGGACTTCCTCCTCCGGCGGGGGCGGACATCTTCGAGCGCGACATCGTCGCGCGCAGTGCGCGGGAGGAGGAGGAAGTGGAGAAGCGTCGTCGATGGGAAAGCGAGCTCGACGACGTACTCCTTGAGCAGGGGCTCGCAAAGGAGAAGGAGTTCGTCGACAACCAAGAAGCATGACTCCGGGAAGCCAAGGCGCAGGATGACATCTACGTCGACCTCGTCTTCGACTCCGACGACTGAAGTCCGCCGCCGTAGCGTCACCACCGCACCCGGATGGCTCCGGTGAGCCAATTTTTGGTTGTAGGGTTGCGGTGGCCGCCTCTCCTCCTAGCTATTAGTTCAATTTTAGTCTATGTATGAACTATCTATGATGATCAAGAACTGGAAGTCCTTAATTCAAAACTTACAATTTTAGTTGCGATTTCTGTTCTTGTGGACGATTTCGTCCCGTATCCGAGGCAACGAGCGAACTGTAAACCGCGTTTTCAGTCCACATCTTAAGGGGTCTGCTAGAGTTGCTCTTAGGGTATCTTCAACGGCAACCCACAAATTTTCTCCTGCATCCGTTTGCGAACACGGATGCGGAAGGCCGTCATCCAATATTATCCTATGTATGTTCGCTAGTAAATTTAAATTCAAATGTAGGTTGATCCACGCAACGCGACGGATCGCATCCCCGATCACAACAAAAAAAGACAAATATGCTATGGGCTGCCCTAGGTCGACCTGACCGGCCCTAGGGCCTCGAGGTTCGCCGCCCTGCAAGAAGAAGAACGAGGAAGAAGAAGAACAAGGAAGAAGATGAAAGTAAAGGTAAAAGTGGTAGATGATTTGTTCGATTCTGTGTTGTTCAATCGGCCGTCACCCCTTAGGTACATAAGAGGCGGATGGACTTCCCGCACAAGGAAAGGTTAGAATTCACGTTCAAAACCCTATTTGGGTCCAACCTCGGAATCCGAACTTTCCAAAACTGTTCGGTTTACCAACTGGCTGCATCTTGCGGGTCACTTTTGAGGCAGTAAACCATCTCGGATGGAAACGAGCCCAAAAGCAATCTTGATCATTTCGACGAGACGAACAACTTTCATGTTGGACGTTTTTTGATTAGAGGCCATCTTGAGGGGGTTTCGGCTGTTTTCCGAAATCTGCAGCAGAGAAATCCAAAACCAGGACGAACATCCCCGGAGTGTCCAGCCATCCTCAGAGAAATTCAAAACCCAGATGATTATCCCCGGAGTGTCCGGCCATCCTGATGCAGCCGCGCATTTTCGGCTCTAACTTTTGCATACGACCTTGAATTGGGACGATCTTTATATCGAAATCGATCGTTTCGATGAGACCAAGACAATCCGTCTATAAACCTTTCTCATATGAGGCCGTCTTGGATGCTTAATTGGCCGAACAGTACTCTGAACACAAAACCTAGTACTTTGAGCATAGTTTCGGCCCTTGAGATGAGCTCGGCTGGCCATGGCACAAACTTCAAAGATGTTCATATCGACAATACGGAACTCTTTCATGTAGAGCACTTCTCCATTTCAGGCCATCTTAAATAAGTTCTTGACCGTGCCAAAATCTGGTGTCAACAACTGCAAAGACTCGGTAAAGAGGCTGCAATTTGACCGGAGCAATGATGTTGTCACTCTTTCATCCGCACGGACATTACCAATAATGGTTTTTGAAAGCGCCTTGAGTCGCCCATGCAAAGAGATGGGAAGCCTGGATCGATGAACGTATTTGGGCCGGGGATGATCCCCTAAAAGTGCAGGCGTCGTCGAATCACTATATTTTCACCATGTTGTCGATGAAAGATTTCACCTCCACAAAGAATCAGACCAACAAAAAAGACTTGACACAACAACATAAACTCAGCAGATCTGAATAATCAGATCTGCGAGGACAGAAAACTCTCTAATCTCATGGCACTGCCAAAAGAACGAGAGGAAATTTATTCTCACAAAACTACAATGATCACTAGATCTTGAAGATCTGAGGTCCCCTCATCTCTCAGAGCGAAGATGGCAGCCGGAGGCTAGGGGGCCTTAATTTCTCAGATGATGGCAGCGGCGGCAGAAGAAACCCTAAGTGGAAGCAAGTCCGTGTCTCTCTGTGCAACTGTGCAAGGCTTCGGTCTCTATTTATTTTTCCTATTTCCGTGTCTGGGCCTGGACCTAGCCGATGGAAGGAAAAAATAAACAGAGATCTGGACCTAGTCGATGCTGGGCTTGGGCCAGGTTTTATTTCAGTTTTGTGGTCCTGGGCCAACTTGTAGTAGTACACCGCAATTTTCTCTGTGCAAAAGGGGAAGGACGAGAATTCTGCTTGACCATTCGATCATTTAGCAGCGTGAAGCACTGTCTGAGAGACTTATAGACCACATTTCTACCACCAGTAGTGAATTTGGGCCGTTTAGAGGACCTTTTTTAGGGCTGCAAGAAAAGTTCGAGGCTCGTGAGCCGTTCGAGATCGACTCGTTTTTTGACTCGACTCGAGATCGACTCGAAAAGAAACAAGCTGAGTTTGAACACTTTATGTAGCTTGACCGAGAAACGAGCCGATCTTGAGCTAATGTTGGCTCGCTCGATTTTAGCTCGATAGCTCGACAGAATATCATTATGTTAAATGATCATGCCATATATTAAATGAAAATAAGATAATTTATTATCATATATGTTGTCCATAATTTTTTCCCATTTTGTTTACCAACGAACATGGAAACTTAATTAAGTGCAGAGAAGATTTAGGCCTAATTATGTCACGTGGTCGACTATGTGTTAAATATTTTATATTTTTGGCAAAGGTTCCCAGCATATTCACCTTAATTTTTTTGTTTTTCATCCACAGATTTATAATTTTTACCCTCTCATTTAGCTCGAAACTAGCTCGAGATCGACTCGAGATTGTTACAAACTGAGCACGAGTCATGTTCTACAACTCGATCATGAGCTTCACTTAGTTTGAGCTCGCTCGAATTTTCATATGAGTTGAGCTGAGCCAACTCCAACTCGCTCGAGCTCGACTCGTTTGCAGCCCTAACCTTTTTGTTCCTATATACCACATTTATTACCACCAGTAGTGAATCTGGCCCGTTTAGAGGACCTTTTTGTTCCTATATACCACATTTATTACCATCAACAGTTGCTTTCATAGCTCAGTTGGTTAGAGCACCCGTTTAGTAAGCGGGAGGTCTTGAGTTCAACTCTCAATGAAAGCATTTTACCTTTTTACTCTTTTCCTACCCATTCCATTTTTTTTTCCTTCTCTCTTGGCGGGATTACTTTCTATACTTTCTCATAGAGATGAAAAGCCACAGTAGCAGATCGAGAAGCTAAGATTAAGTTTTGTTCAATGAAAGCAATTAATGAGGACATGGTTCAGAGGGTGAGTATGATGGCAAAACAAATGTACACTGCAGCAGAATTTTGCAACAACAACGTTCAGAGGGGAGAGTGATAGGAAAGACTTCAACACTCCCCTTTGTTTCATTGAACACAATAATAATTCACGAAAATGCAGGCCGAGATATTGGTCTCAGAGCTAGTAGTACAAAGTAACCAACAGGACCAGCTAGCAATGTTATGTCTGGAGAGTCTGAAATCCAGTATTAAGAAACCGCCATTGTAGAAAGGATGGAATCTAGTGCTAACTCGTGTTCATTCAGAAGTTCAGTCACCTCGGCACCTGTCAGAAAGCAGCAACAACAGTATTTCGTTTTGAGGTATCGCTCTGCCTCTGCTAACCATTGATTGCCTGATACGTCACTACTTATCCTGAAGAACTTTTTTGTTGTTGTTGCCTAAAAGAACCTGCGACTAGGGGTGGCTATCGAAAACTAAAATTACGACTAGGAAGGTGCTTTGCTTCATCTGAAATTTCCGTCTAAAACAATCATCTTGGACCCACGATCAAAAGTGACAACATTATTCAGAAACTTGATTCAGCACTCAGAAGCTGCAAGCATGGAATGGAACCTTATGCTAACTCGTATTCACCCTGAATTCAACCGACACGCAATCAGCAATGTTCAGAGGCACCACACTACGATCTAACAGCGATTCGTCAAACAGACTAACTACAGGTGCCCTGTATGCTTCAGGGGGACACCAAATGTACTTTGCCCAACTATGTAGCTGTCTGAACCAAAGAACACCGCAATTTCCGCCTTCCTGACTGAGGTCTCCATGGAAAGGGAATGAACCCGGGCTGGCTCGAGAATTCTCCTGACTGACTCGATCATTTTGTACACACTTATGCTAAAAAACAATATTAGTACACACTTTAGCATGAAGTTACTGCCTGCCAGATGATTCAGTTTTATTTTTATCCTGTTGGCCGGTACTGTTGGGTTATAATAAAACTACTGTAAAATTTTATCAACAGTTTCTTTCATAGATCAGTTGGTCAGAGCTATGTACAGCCAGATGATTCTGGTCTTACTTTTACCCTGTTGGCCAATACTGTTAGGTTGTAATAAAGCTACTGTAAAATTTATCAACAGTTGCTTTCATAGCTCAGTTGGTTAGAGCACCCGTTTAGTAAGCGGGAGGTCTTGAGTTCAACTCTCAATGAAAGCATTATGTTTTTTCTTTTATCGACCAGCGTCATTATTTTTGAAAAAACCACGTCGCCAGATTGAAAAGGCTAAAGTTTTTGTTCAATACAGTTCAATTATGTTGTGCAGTGACGACGCAGGAAAAATTAAGCAGAGCTCATAACGACAGCAGGGTTCAGATGGTGAGAGCGATAAGAAAAACACAGTAGTAATTCACAAAACTGCAGGCCTAGATATTGATTTCAGTGCTACTCCCTCCGTTCCGAATTACTCGTCGCTGTCTTGAGTTCAACTCTCAATGAAAGC
>NC_057802.1:17116977-17117986 GCF_018294505.1 Triticum aestivum | reverse complement strand
TTACTCGTCGCACGTATGGATATACATCCATACGTGCGACGAGTAATTCGGAACGGAGGGAGTAGCACTGAAATCAATATCTAGGCCTGCAGTTTTGTGAATTACTACTGTGTTTTTCTTATCGCTCTCACCAAATTTCGGACGGAGGGAGTACAAGACAAGCAACCAAGAAGAAAACCATAGTACTAATTCACAAAACTACAGGCCTAGGTATTGATTCAGATGGTGATGGCAATGTGTTGCCAGAAGATACTGAAATTCAGTATTCAGAAACTGCCAGCGTACAAACGATTTAATCTAGTGCTAACTTTGGATTCATTATGAATTTTAGTCGCAAACAGTCACCTCGGAACCGTAAATCTTTCAAAAAGAAAAACCAGACGGTTTTAAGTTGAACAGATGCATGGATTTTGTGCATCAACTAACAACGATCCGATTGAACTAACACTATAAGAGCCAACATTTCTGCAAAAAAATAAATAAATTATATATATATATATATAAGAGCCAACCTTGCATTTTTTTGCGGGATAACCTTGCATTTTGTGGCATGTTGAACAGAAGCATGGATTTCCGAACACTATAAGCGCCAACCTTGTGCTAGTTTCTGTTCACTCTGAATTCCACTCACACACAATCACCATAGTTCAGAGCCGCGACACTATGATCTAGCTGAAATTCGTCGACCAAAAACTAATTACAGGTGCCATGTATGCCTCAGCTTCAGCGGGGCACCAAATGTACTTTGCCATACTATGTAGCTATCCTTTGCTAAATCATACAGACAGCTAACTGTCCCCAAAGAAGAGAAGCGAGCCGAGACATTGGGTATAACATTCTGAAGTAGAGTTCAGAAAACTGCAGGTTGAGCCAATCTGGAGTCTCAAGGGACTAAATATTCAGTATTTGAGAAACTGCAACCTGAGTGCATCGCAGGCACTCACATGGTAGATTGGGTTCATTCTGAATTTCAGTTATACACAAGTCACCATGGCACATTATCTCTGAT
>NC_057802.1:17047371-17116774 GCF_018294505.1 Triticum aestivum | reverse complement strand
ACCGTGAATAAAACAACACCAAAATGTGCTAATCTAAAAAACAAGCGAGTCTGAAGAGACTAAACCGCAACCTGAGAGCATCGCAGGCACTGCTATGTTCTAACAGGGATGCGTCAGACAAAAGACAAAGTATATAGATAAGGTATTCCAAGGTCTTGTGTGACCCCCTAATGCACCGTGCCAGCACAGCTATCCTTTTGCTGAATCCTGAACCATTCAGGTCGCTAACTGTCACTGAAGAACAGAAACAACACCAAAAATTTGTCTGAAGAAACTGAAATTCAGTATTCAGAAACTGCCACCACAGAAAGGATGGATTCTAGTGCTAGTCGGAGTTCATTCTGAATTTCAGTTACAAACAGTCACCTTGATATACACTGCCTCGTGCCTTCAGTTTAACAACTAAAAGTACTCTGCATTCAGTATTCAGAACAGTTTGTCTAATTCACATCTAGATGTTTTTTAAGGATGTCACATCTAAGCTCCCATTAATACGCAGCAACAAGGAGCAAAAAAGAAAAAAACTGAGACAAAAAATAAACCACAAACATAGTGAATATCAGGTTAGATGTGACATAAGGGTTATGATAAACTTGAGTTAACTCTGGATTCCACCCGCACACAATCACCATAGTTCAAAGCCACACCAATTCGGACAAAAACTAGATACAGAATCACAGATAAGGGATTCCAAGGTATGTAAGCTTCAGAGAAGAGGAACACCAAATGATCCACTATGCAGCTATCCCCTTTGCTGAATCCTGAATCGCTCAGACCGCTCACTGTCAGTGAAGAACAGAAAGATCAACAAAAATTGCAGGTCAGAACGCACACACATGAGAAATTGAGAATTGAGAAGTAGGGCAATTACCTTGTCCTGGTTCTCCCCGGAGGGAGCAGCCTGGCTGCTCTGACCGACGAGGTAGAACAGCACGCAGGACACCACGCTGAGCGCCAGAGAAGCGCCGAGAACGGCGAGGATGCCGTACATCTTCCCGCTCCCCTCGGGCTGTCCCGGGGCCGCCGTTGATGGCGACGAACTGCCGCCGCACGAGGCTCCGAGGCGGCTGATCGCGACGCGTAGCCCGCAGGCACGGGCGGCGTGGCGGCTCGCGTCCCTGATCCTGAAGCTCTCGACGCCGCGCGGGCGCTTGGGCTGCCGACCCGCGTCCTCCGCCGTGACGTCCCTCGCCCAATCCGAAACCGAGGAGCCGCGGGCCATAGTAGACGAGAGGAACCTGTCGAGGACGATGTCGCCCCGGCGAGCTTTGGCGCCGGCCGTGGCTGCCGCTTCCTCCGGGATGAAGTGCTCGGGCCGGGGCTGCTTCCTGCCTCGAGCAGGGGGAGCTGGGTCGCCTGCGGCCGGTGCGCCGGTCGAAGTTGACGCCCCCGCGGAGGCGAAGCGCATCGGGGAGTACTGCTTCCTGCTTCGCGACGGCAGGCGGCGATTGGAGTCGGGCGGCGAGGCGTGCGCGATCGCCACCGTGGCGCCGGGCGCTGACAGATTACTCCGTTCAGTGAGTACAGATGGATCATGATCAGGAACGTAACCAAGAACAGAATGCTTCGAATTTTTGATCGATCTTACCGGCCGTCGCAGAGAAGTCCTCGTGCGTGCCCGCCGCTCGCGCCGGCGCCGAAGACGACGACGCGCCAAGAACAGGCGCCTCGGAGCCGGCACCGTCGGGAGCTCCCACGGCGACGAACTTCGTCGGCCCGGCCTGCTTCCTTGACCGTGCGCGGAGGGAGGTGTACGTCGGCGTCGCATCGGCGGCCGCTGATCGGAACTCTGGCAAATTCGCGCCAAGTTGAATCAAGATTCAAGAACGGACGCGCCGCAGCCTTCAGTTCAGGGAATCGGTAAACACATGCCGGTGGCTGGAAATCTTACCGAAGTGAGTCTCCATAGGGTCCTCGAACGCCTCGCGGTCTTCGCTCTGGATGTTGGTAGACGCCGCCGCGACCTCGTCGGACTCCGGCGAAGGTTCCTGCGCCAAAGAAAGAACCAACAAGAACGTCAAGAAACAGAGCATTCCGCTCTTTCGGTCCCCCGCCGCTCTGAACCACCATCAATCAATTACCTCAAGATCCTGCTTCTTGGCGCCCTCCGACGCGGCGGCACCGACGGGATTGTGCGTCTCCGGGGCGCGCTCCTGGTCGCCCTCCTTGGCGCCGGCCACCTCGCCGGCGAGAACCGCCGCCGGAGCGGGATCCTCCCCGCCCTGCTCCGTCTGCCCCTCGAGCGGATCAACAGCCGCGCGCTCGTGTTGCTCCATGGGGATCGAGTTCTTGGCGTGGACGAAGAAGAGGGGGCGAGGGGGGGAGGAGGGAAGGCGGTTGTTCGAACTTTGAAAGAAGGCGGGGGAAGATGGTGGGGGCAAAGCCAAGGGCGCGAGCGGTTATGAGCCGAACCAGGTTCGTGAGACGGTTGCCGCTCCGGTGTTCAGGCCCGAGTGTTCACGGGATCGGATGGTGGGCCCTCCTCTTCGCTTTCCTTGAGATCCGTTCGAGTGCAAATGTTGCATACTAACAACGTTTTCTCACAAAAAAAAGTTTTAAACAAACAGAAGCTAACAACTTGATACCACTTTTCATATATTTTTTGCAAAACAATACCGGTTTGGGATGCGACACTGCAAATTGCACTGATAGTCGTCTAATTTTTTTAGGGGTAAAGCCAACTTTATATTAATCAAAAACCGCAACTAGTAGGACACAATTTTGGTCATGTGGTTGCTCAAACCAAACATGATGACCCGGGGCTAGCGAAAGAGAAAATCTAGCTAAATTATGTGCGTCGAAATTGACCGCACGACTTTGATCTTGGTGATGATTGCTCCAATTCTTCCATGGCTGCCTTGCTTAATATCTATCACCACTTGCTTTGAGTCAGAAGCTAAAATAATGTTTTGCCGGTGAAGATCTTGTGCTAATGATAGGGCTTTTCGACAAGCTATTGCCTCCAACGTCAAAGGGTCGCAAACTCCTCCAATGACCAGAGAGGAACTGCCAGGGTAGTTTCCAGCGTTATCTCTACAGATAGCCGATGCTGAGCTCCCTCTGCCTGGTCATCGACATGGATTTTAGCATGTCCCTGTGGGGGCACCTTTGGACGTTGAACTCTTGTACTCGCAGGTGCGGTACCTGCTGCTGTACCCGTAGTCCTTTTCTCCCAAATAATTTCGAGCTCCGAAATGAACCCGTATACAAACACATGCAATGTTGCCAGTGTTTGGAAGATTCCTTCATGGATAGACTTGCGTCGAGACGACCATATGGCCCATAATGTGACCGCCATCTTCACAAACTTCTCATGTCATAATGCCTCAAGAAGAGAGAAGAGCCATTGTTTTGCATTAGGTTCCGTCGCAGCAACCAAACGTTGACCTAGTTCCTCATCGACCAGGGCCCATGAACACCTCGATGTCGTGCATTCGAGTAGCGAGTGCCGCCAAGAGTCCGACGAACCACAGAGACCACATGAGCTCAACGATGACATGTGTCTATGAGCTCTCGCATCTTTTGTCGGGAGTGATTGTTTTGAAAGCCGCCATAAGGATTTCCATGCCCCATCTTCGTTCATTGTGCATAATGCAATGCCCATGATGACAAAAATATCAAATGAAAAAAGAAACCTCCTACAGTCGTTGTCTGTCCCACGTAGCTGAGGTGGCATCAATTAATTCAGAAATATGTGTGGGTGGGTCTTGAATCAAACACCCATACGGTCGCATCAACTCATCTCGAGGAAGGCAATTATCATTCCAAATGTGTGCGTCCTCTTCATTGCCTATCCTCTTGATCAACCCTTGTTTTAGAGTATCTCTACCGTCCAAAATAGCTCGCCAGATCTGACTTGGGTGGCTATCACGATTTGCATGCAACATCGATGACTCCGAGTAGTAGATACTTTTCAGAATAAGGGCACTTAGAGACTCAGGGTTCTGCAAAAGCCTCCATGTCTGTCTGGCAAGAATGGCTAGATTTAAAAGTTCAAAATCTTTGAAGCCTAAACCCCCCATACCTTTAGGTTGTGTCATAGCCTTCCAAGAGACCCAATGTGTTGGGAATCGTAGCATAATTTTAAAATATTCCTACGCTCACCAAGATGCATCTATGGAGTCTACTAGCAACGAGGGGAAAGGAGTGCATCCACATACCCTTGTAGATCGCGAGCGGAAGCGTTCCAATGAACGTGGATGACGGAGTCGTACTCGCCGTGATCCAAATCACCGATGACCGAGTGCCGAACGGACGGCACCTCCGCGTTCAACACACGTACGGTGCAGCGACATCTCCTCCTTCTTGATCCAGCAAGGGGGAAGGAGAGGTTGATGGAGATCCAACAGCACGACGGCGTGGTGGTGGATGTAGCGGTTCTCCGGCAGGGCTTCGCCGAGCTTCTGCGAGAGAGAGAGAGGTGTTGGAGGGGAGGAGGGAGGCGCCGAAGGCTGTAGTTTGCTGCCCTCCCTCCCCCCCACTATTTATAGGACCCCTGGGGGGGCGCCAGCCCTTGGGAGATCAGATCTCCAAGGGGGGCGGCGGCCAAGTGGGGGGGAAGGGGTGCCTTGCCCCCCAAGGCAAGGGGGAAACTCCCCCCTAGGGTTCCCAACCCTAGGCGCATGGGGGGAGGCCCAAGGGGGGCGCCCCAGCCCACTAAGGGCTGGTTCCCTTCCACTTTCAGCCCACGGGGCCCTCCGGGATAGGTGGCCCCACCCGGTGGACCCCCTGGACCCTTCCGGTGGTCCCGGTACAATACCGGTAACTCCCGAAACTTTCCCGGTGGCCGAAACTTGACTTCCTATATATAATTCTTCACCTCCGGACCATTCCGGAACCTCTCGTGACGTCCGGGATCTCATCCGGGACTCCGAACAACTTTCGGGTTTCCGCATACATATATCTCTACAACCCTAGCGTCACCGGACCTTAAGTGTGTAGACCCTACGGGTTCGGGAGACATGCAGACATGACCGAGACGCCTCTCCGGTCAATAACCAACATCGGGATCTGGATACCCATGTTGGCTCCCACATGCTCCACGATGATCTCATCGGATGAACCACGGTGTCGAGGATTCAATCAATTCGTATGCAATTCCCTTTGTCAATCGGTATGTTACTTGCCCGAGATTCGATCGTCGGTATCCCAATACCTTGTTCAATCTCGTTACCGGCAAGTCTCTTTACTCGTACCGCAATGCATGATCCCGTGACTAACGCCTTAGTCACATTGAGCTCATTATGATGAGGCATTACCGAGTGGGCCCAGAGATACCTCTCCGTCACACGGAGTGACAAATCCCAGTCTCGATCCGTGCCAACCCAACAGACACTTTCGGAGATACCCGTAGTGCACCTTTATAGTCACCCAGTTACGTTGTGACGTTTGGCACACCCAAAGCACTCCTACGGTATCCGGGAGTTGCACGATCTCATGGTCTAAGGAAAAGATACTTGACATTGGAAAAGCTCTAGCAAACGAAACTACACGATCTTTTATGCTATGCTTAGGATTGGGTCTTGTCCATCACATCATTCTCCTAATGATGTGATCCCGTTATCAATGACATCCAATGTCCATAGTCAGGAAACCATGACTATCTGTTGATCAACGAGCTAGTCAATTAGAGGCTTACTAGGGACACGTTGTGGTCTATGTATTCACACATGTATTACGATTTCCGGACAATACAATTATAGCATGAATAATAGACTATTATCATGAACAAAGAAATATAATAATAACCATTTATTATTGCCTCTAGGGCATATTTCCAACAGTCTCCCACTTGCACTAGAGTCAATAATCTAGTTACATTGTGATGAATCGAACACCCATTGTGTCCTGGTGTTGATCATGTTTTGCCCTAGGGAGAGGTTTAGTCAACGGATCTGCTACATTCAGGTCCGTATGTACTTTACAAATATCTATGTCTCCATTTTGAACACTTTCACGAATGGAGTTGAAGCGACGCTTGATATGCCTGGTCTTCCTGTGAAACCTGGGCTCCTTCGCAAGGGCAATAGCTCCAGTGTTGTCACAGAAGAGAGTCATCGGGCCCGGCGCATTGGGAATCACCCCTAGGTCGGTAATGAACTCCTTCATCCAGACTGCTTCCTGTGCTGCCTCCGAGGCTGCCATGTACTCCGCTTCACATGTAGATCCCGCCACGACGCTTTGCTTGCAACTGCACCAGCTTACTGCTCCTCCATTCAAAATATACACGTATCCGGTTTGTGACTTCGAGTCATCCAGATCTGTGTCGAAGCTAGCGTCGACGTAACCCTTTACGACGAGCTCTTCGTCACCTCCATAAACGAGAAACATATCCTTAGTCCTCTTCAGGTACTTAGGATATTCTTGACTGCTGTCCAGTGTTCCTTGCCGGGATTACTTTGGTACCTTCCTACCAAACTTACGGCAAGGTTTACATCAGGTCTGGTACACAGCATGGCATACATAATAGACCCTATGGCCGAGGCATAGGGGATGACACTCATCTCTTCTATATCTTCTGCCGTGGTCGGGCATTGAGCCGTGCTCAATTGCACACCTTGCAATATAGGCAAGAACCCCTTCTTGGACTGATCCATACTGAACTTCTTCAATATCTTGTCAAGGTATGTACTCTGTGAAAGACCAATGAGGCGTCTTGATCTATCTCTATAGATCTTGATGCCTAATATATAAGCAGCTTCTCCAAGGTCCTTCATTGAAAAACACTTATTCAAATAGGCCTTTATACTTTCCAAGAATTCTATATCATTTCCCATCAATAGTATGTCATCCACATATAATATGAGAAATGCTACAGAGCTCCCACTCACTTTCTTGTAAACACAGGCTTCTCCATAAGTCCGTGTAAACCCAAACGCTTTGATCATCTCATCAAAGCGAATGTTCCAACTCCGAGATGCTTGCACCAGCCCATAGATTGAGCGCTGGAGCTTGCATACTTTGTTAGCATTCTTAGGATCGACAAAACCTTCCGGTTGCATCATATACAACTCTTCCTTAAGGAAGCCATTAAGGAATGCCGTTTTGACGTCCATCTGCCATATCTCATAATCACAGTATGCGGCAATTGCTAACATGATTCGGACGGACTTCAGCTTCGCTACGGGTGAGAAAGTCTCATCGTAGTCAACCCCTTGAACTTGTCGATAACCCTTAGCGACAAGTCGAGCTTTGTAGATGGTCACATTACCATCTGCGTCCGTCTTCTTCTTAAAGATCCATTTGTTTTCTATGGCTCGCCGCTCATCGGGCAAGTCAGTCAAAGTCCATACTTTGTTTTCATACATGGATTCTATCTCGGATTTCATGGCTTCTAGCCATTTGTCGGAATCCGGGCCCGCCATCGCTTCTTCATAGTTCGAAGGTTCACCGTTGTCTAACAACATGATTTCCAGGACAGGGTTGCCGTACCACTCTGGTGCGGAACGTGTCCTTGTGGACCTACGAAGTTCCGTAGTAACTTGATCCGAAGCTTCATGATCATCATCATTAACTTCCTCCCCAGTCGGTGTAGGCACCACAGGAACATTTTCCCGCGCTGCGCTACTTTCCGGTTCGGAAGGGGTGACTATCACCTCATCAAGTTCCACTTTCCTCCCACTCAATTCTTTTGAGAGAAACTCCTTCTCTAGAAAGGACCCATTCTTGGCAACGAAGATTTTGCCTTCGGATCTGAGGTAGAAGGTATACCCAATAGTTTCCTTAGGGTATCCTATGAAGACGCATTTTTCCGATTTGGGTTCGAGCTTTTCAGGTTGAAGTTTCTTGACATAAGCATCGCATCCCCAAACTTTTAGAAACGACAGCTTAGGTTTCTTCCCAAACCATAATTCATACGGTGTCGTCTCAACGGATTTCGACGGAGCCCTATTTAAAGTGAATGCGGCAGTCTCTAAAGCATAGCCCCAAAATGAGAGCGGTAAATCGGTAAGAGACATCATAGATCGCACCATATCCAATAGAGTGCGATTACGACGTTCGGACACACCATTTCTCTGAGGTGTTCCAGGCGGCGTGAGTTGTGAAACTATTCCACATTTCCTTAAGTGTGTACCAAATTCGTGACTTAAATATTCTCCACCACGATCTGATCGTAAGAATTTTATTTTCCTGTCACGTTGATTCTCAACCTCACTCTGAAATTCCTTGAACTTTTGAAAGGTTTCAGACTTGTGTTTCATTAGGTAGACATACCCATATCTACTTAAATCATTAGTGAGAGTGAGAACATAACGATATCCTCCGCGAGCCTCAACACTCATTGGACCACACACATCGGTATGTATGATGTCCAATAAGTTGGTTGCTCGCTCCATTGTTCCGGAGAACGGAGTCCTGGTCATCTTACCCATGAGGCATGGTTCGCACTGTCAAATGATTCGTAATCAAGAGACTCCAAAAGTCCATCTGCATGGAGCTTCTTCATGCGCTTGATACCAATGTGACCAAGGCGGTAGTGCCACAAGTATGTGGGACTATCGTTATCAACTTTACATCTTTTGGTACTCACACTATGAACATGTGTAACATCACGTTCGAGATTCATCAGAAATAAACCATTGACCAGCGGGGCATGACCATAAAACATATCTCTCAAATAAATAGAACAACCATTATTCTCGGATTTAAATGAGTAGCCATCTCGAATTAAACGAGATCCAGATACAATGTTCATGCTCAAAGCTGGCACTAAATAACAATTATTGAGGTTTAAAACTAATCCCGTGGGTAGATGCAGAGGTAGCATGCCGACGGCGATCACATCGACCTTGGAACCATTCCCGACGCGCATCGTCACCTCGTCCTTTTCCAGTCTCCGTTTATTCCGTAGTTCCTGTTTTGAGTTACAAATATGAGCAACCGCACCGGTATCAAATACCCAGGAGCTACTACGAGTACTGGTAAGGTACACATCAATTACATGTATATCACATATACGTTTGGCATTGCCGGCCTTCTTCTTGTCCGCTAAGTATTTGGGGCAGTTCCGCTTCCAGTGACCATTTCCCTTGCAATAAAAGCACTCAGTTTCAGGCTTGGGTCCATTCTTTGACTTCTTCCCGGCAACTGGCTTACCGGGCGCGGCAACTCCCTTGCCGTCCTTCTTGAAGTTCTTCTTACCCTTGCCCTTCTTGAACTTAGTGGTTTTATTCACCATCAACACTTGATGTTCTTTTCTGATCTCCCCTTCCGCTGATTTCAGCATTGAATATACCTCGGGAATGGTCTTTTCCATCCCCTGCATATTGTAGTTTATCACAAAGCTCTTGTAGCTTGGTGGAAGCGACTGGAGGATTCTGTCAATGACCGCGTCATCCGGGAGATTAACTCCCAGCTGAGACAAGCGGTTGTGCAACCCAGACATTCTGAGTATGTGCTCACTAACAGAACTATTCTCCTCCATTTTACAGCTGAAGAACTTGTCGGAGACATCATATCTCTCGACCCGGGCATGAGCTTGGAAAACTAGTTTCAGCTCCTCGAACATCTCGTATGCTCCATATTTCTCAAAACGCTTTTGGAGACCCGGTTCTAGGCTGTAAAGCATGCCGCACTGAACGAGGGAGTAATCATCAGCACGTGATTGCCAAGCGTTCATAACGTCTTGGTTCTCAGGGATTGGTGCATCACCTAGCGGTGCTTCCAAGACATAATCTTTCTTGGCTACTATGAGGATGAGCCTCAGGTTCCGGACCCAGTCCGTATAGTTGCTGCCATCATCTTTCAGCTTGGTTTTCTCTAGGAACGCGTTGAAATTGAGGACAACATTGGCCATTTGATCTACAATACATAGTGTAAAGATTTTAGACTAAGTTCATGATAATTAAGTTCATCTAATCAAATTATTTAATGAACTCCCACGCAGATAGACATCCCTCTCGTCATCTAAGTGAAACATGATCCGAGTTTAACTAGGCCGTGTCCGATCATCACGTGAGACGGACTAGTCAAGATCGGTGAACATCTCCATGTTGATCGTATCTTCTATACGACTCATGCTCGACCTTTCGGTCCTCCGTGTTCCGAGGCCATGTCTGTACATGCTAGGCTCGTCAAGTCAACCTAAGTGTATTGCGTGTGTTCCGAGGCCATGTCTGTACATGCTAGGCTCGTCAACACCCGTTGTATTCGAACGTTAGAATCTATCACACCCGATCATCACGTGGTGCTTCGAAACAACGAACCTTCGCAACAGTGCACAGTTAGGGTGAACACTTTCTTGAAATTATTATAAGGGATCATCCTACTTGCTACCGTCGTTCTAAGCAGATAAGATGCAAAAACATGATAAACATCACATGCAATCAAATAGTGACATGATATGGCCAATATCATCATGCTCCTTTGATCTCCATCTTCGGGGCACCATGATCATCTTCGTCACCGGCATGACACCATGATCTCCATCATCATGATCTCCATCATTGTGTCTTCATGAAGTCGTCACGCCAACGATTACTTCTACTTCTATGGCTAACGCGTTTAGCAACAAAGTAAAGTAATTTACATGGCGTTATTCAATGACACACAGGTCATGCAAAATAATAAAGACAACTCCTATGGCTCCTGCCGGTTGTCATACTCATCGACATGCAAGTCGTGATTTCTATTACAAGAATATGATCAATCTCATACATCACATATATCGTTCATCACATCTTCTGGCCATATCACATCACATAGCACTTGCTGCAAAAACAAGTTAGACGTCCTCTAATTGTTGTTGCAAGTTTTTACGTGGTTTGTAGGTTTCTAGCAAGAACGTTTCTTACCTACGTATGACCACAACGTGATTTGCCAATTTCTATTTACCCTTCATAAGGACCCTTTTCATCGAATCTGTTCCGACTAAAGTAGGAGAGACAGACACCCGCTAGCCACCTTATGCAACTAGTGCATGTCAGTCGGTGGAACCTGTCTCACGTAAGTGTACGTGTAAGGTCGGTCCGAGCCGCTTCATCCTACAATGCCGCCGAAACAAGAAAAGACTAGTAGCGGCAAGAAGAATTGGCAAACTCAACGCCCACAACTTCTTTGTGTTCTACTCGTGCATAGTAACTACGCATAGACCTGGCTCATGATGCCACTGTTGGGAATCGTAGCATAATTTTAAAATATTCCTACGCTCACCAAGATGCATCTATGGAGTCTACTAGCAACGAGGGGAAAGTAGTGCATCCACATACCCTTGTAGATCGCGAGCGGAAGCGTTCCAATGAACGTGGATGACGGAGTCGTACTCGCCGTGATCCAAATCACCGATGACCGAGTGCCGAACGGACGGCACCTCCGCGTTCAACACACGTACGGTGCAGCGACGTCTCCTCCTTCTTGATCCAGCAAGGGGGAAGGAGAGGTTGATGGATATCCAACAGCACGACGGCGTGGTGGTGGATGTAGCGGTTCTCCGGCAGGGCTTCGCCGAGCTTCTGCGAGAGAGAGAGAGAGAGGTGTTGCAGGGGAGGAGGGAGGCGCCCAAGGCTGTAGTTTGCTGCCCTCCCTCCCCCCCCACTATTTATAGGACCCCTGGGGGGCACCAGCCCTTGGGAGATCAGATCTCCAAGGGGGGGCGGCGGCCAAGTGGGGGGGAAGGGGTGCCTTGCCCCCCAAGGCAAGGGGGAAACTCCCCCCCCTAGGGTTCCCAACCCTAGGCGCATGGGGGGAGGCCCAAGGGGGGCGCCCCAGCCCACTAACGGCTGGTTCCCTTCCACTTTCAGCCCACGGGGCCCTCCGGGATAGGTGGCCCCACCCGGTGGACCCCCTGGACCCTTCCGGTGGTCCCGGTACAATACCGGCAACTCCCGAAACTTTCCCGGTGGCCGAAACTTGACTTCCTATATATAATTCTTCACCTCCGGACCATTCCGGAACCTCTCGTGACGTCCGGGATCTCATCCGGGACTCCGAACAACTTTTGGGTTTCTGCATACATATATCTCTACAACCCTAGCGTCACCGGACCTTAAGTGTGTAGACCCTACGGGTTCGGGAGACATGCAGACATGACCGAGACGCCTCTCCGGTCAATAACCAACAGCGGGATCTGGATACCCATGTTGGCTCCCACATGCTCCACGATGATCTCATCGGATGAACCACAGTGTCGAGGATTCAATCAATCCATATGCAATTCCCTTTGTCAATCGGTATGTTACTTGCCCGAGATTCGATCGTCGGTATCCCAATACCTTGTTCAATCTCGTTACCGGCAAGTCTCTTTACTCGTACCGCAATGCATGATCCCGTGACTAACACCTTAGTCACATTGAGCTCATTATGATGATGCATTACCGAGTGGGCCCAGAGATACCTCTCCGTCACACGGAGTGACAAATCCCAGTCTCGATCCGTGCCAACCCAACAGACACTTTCGGAGATACCCGTAGTGCACCTTTATAGTCACCCAGTTACGTTGTGACGTTTGGCACACCCAAAGCACTCCTACGGTATCCGGGAGTTGCACGATCTCATGGTCTAAGGAAAAGATACTTGACATTGGAAAAGCTCTAGCAAACGAAACTACACGATCTTTTATGCTATGCTTAGGATTGGGTCTTGTCCATCACATCATTCTCCTAATGATGTGATCCCGTTATCAATGACATCCAATGTCCATAGTCAGGAAACCATGACTATCTGTTGATCAACGAGCTAGTCAACTAGAGGCTTACTAGGGACACGTTGTGGTCTATGTATTCACACATGTATTACGATTTCCGGACAATACAATTATAGCATGAATAATAGACAATTACCATGAACAAAGAAATATAATAATAACCATTTATTATTGCCTCTAGGGCATATTTACAACACAATGTGGTTTGCGATGTCCATCCTTACTTCCCCACCAGAACTTCCTGATCAACATTTTGAGATGTTCACACAATCCTCTAGGAACTTTGAAAGATGACACAGAGTACACTGGAACTGTTGGGGAACGTAGCATGCAATTTCAAAAAAATCCTACGATCACACAAGATCTATCTAGGAGATGCATAGCAACGAGAGGGGGAGAGTGTGTCCACGTACCCTCGTAGACTGAAAGCGGAAGCGTTAGGTTAACGCGGTTGATGTAGTCGAACGTCTTCACGATCCAACCGATCCAAGCACCGAACGTACGGCACCTCCGTGTTCAGCACACGTTCAGCTCGATGACGTCCCTCGAACTCTTGATCCAGCAGAGGGTCGAGGAAGAGTTCCGTCAGCACGACGGCATGGTGACGGTGATGGTGATGTGATCCGCGCAGGGCTTCGCCTAAGCACTACGACGCTATTGACCGGAGGCGTAAACTGTGGAGGGGGGCACCACACACGGCTAAGAGAATAACTGTTGTGCCTTTGTGGTGCCCCCCACTACAAAAAAATACACTTCCGTGATGATACGTGTTTGTCATAGTAGGTCACGTTTTCTGTCATGCATGTACATCCATGACAAATTTATGACAGAATCAAGATAGTCATACCTGTGCTGTCGTAGAAGTGTTCCATGACATTACCAAAATTATCATCACGGAAGTGTCCACTTCCATGACGATAAATCGCGCGTCATAGAAATGCTTTCGTCAAGGGTGACCGACACGTGGCATCCACCGTAACGGAACGCCGTTAAGCTATCGGGTCCGGTTTTGGATCCGATAACCCGTTAACAGCCCGACCAATGGGGATTTTCCACGTGTAAAATCATCATTGGCTGGAGGAAACACGTGTCGGCTCGCCGTTGGGACAGATGTCATCCACTCATTGGACCCAAAGCGCATATGATACATCGACACGTGGCACGGCCCAACAGAGGCCCATTCCTGTGAAAAGGCCGGCCCGTTTGACTTGGTCAAAATATGGCGGGCCGGCCCACAGCAAGCCTGTTGACGGCCTGTTCGCATATAGCCCATTTACAGCCCGCTAACCCAGGGCCCGTTTATGGCCTATCCGAATTAGGCCCGGTAGCGTCATCTAGGCCGTCCAATATAATTCCAGCCCGTTTTAACTTCCGGCCCATGTATGGCCCATGACGTCTTTCGGCCCATATGAGGCCCTTATTACTCTCGGCCCATTAACGGCCCGTGGTAAAACTGGCCCGTAATGAACAGTGTATCACTTTATACCCATTAACAACCCGTGGTGAAACTGGACCGTAATGAACAGTGTATCACTTTATACCCATTAACGGCCCATTATTCCGTTGGGCCGTTTCTAGCCCATGTTATCTTTCGGCCTTCTCAGGGCCCATTTATTCTTGGGCTCATTTCCAGCATTCGTTTACTTTCGGCCCGTTGCTGTCATTTTCTGCTTGTGGGCCAAATTCAGCCCGTGGTTACAGTCGGCCCTTTGTGGCCCGTTAATATGTTGGGCCATTTTCATAGCGTCATCAAATACAGCCGATTAACGATGGCCCGTTATGGTCGACTCGTTATGATCGGCCCATGAACGGACGAATTCAACTCTAGCCCATTTACGGCCATAATGTGGTCTGTTATTGGCCCATGTTTGGCCAACCGATCATACGGCGCGTAGAAGGCCCATTGATGATACGGCCCGTAGAAGGCCCATTGTGTCTATGGCCCGTATAAGGCCTATTGTTTCTACGCCCCGTAGAAGGCCCATTGTTTCTACGGCCCTTAGAAGGCCCATTGTTTCTACGGCCCGTAAGAGGCCCATGTTAACTACAGTAAATATGTAGCCCATGGTTAATGTGGCCTAGTTTTAAAAAATAGGCTATTGCGGCCACTAGCAAACCGCAGAAAAAGAACTGCACTGACTACAAGAAAACAAATAAACAAGACAATAAGGAAATAAATAGGCAAGCAACTTACGCTAGGCTATCACGGCTATTACACATATTACATCCACTGGGCATCAAAGTTCGCCACCAGTGCAAATATAGGGAACAAAGCACCATATAAACGCCGCAGCAAAACAAGTCCAGAACTGAAATCACTTCAGAAGAGCTCAAGAAACAATATCCTGGGTACCCATAATGCTGGCAAGATGCTTAGCAAGCTTATTAACTTTCTCTTGTTCGGCGCTTAAATCTTCCAGCACTTGCTGTTGCACCAGAAAGTATGCATCTGAATTTTGCAGGGACTTCCTCAGTCCTTTGGCTTCCTGTCACATAACATCTGATCGATGTCTTTAAACTTGAAGTTGAGACTCAAGAAGCCGAACTGATTCAGGCAGCAAGTTCGAAGAGCAGGTGCCAGCAGTAGTAGCCAGTAACTCGAACACTACATCAAGACAGGACTTTGGGGTTGTCTTAGTGTCTTCAATATAGTTTTTATCAGCTTTCTTGGAGACCAACAGGAATGTCTCACTATCTTGAACCTTATCTGCATTACTTCTTGTACCATTGCATAACGGGTACTCTTCTCCAATATTTTATTCGCATTCTAAAAGAGAAACAAACAAACACATCACAGGTTTACAATGTAGTATATGAAACTCATTTTGGTAAACCAGTTCAGTAGTAAGGTGGACAGGATAACAGCATGAAACAAACATATATCTATGTAGTATGGTCACTGTATGGTCTATATCATTCTAGTTTATGTTGCCAAATCAAGATAGATACAGTTCGAATCATATCTATTTAAGACAAAGCAGCTTAGACAGAATATAAGCGTGGGAAACTACACAACAATAACAACACTTGTAAGGTGCAGGGCATGAGAATATAACTGTTTATTCAATTGAAACTGAAATCAACATAGAGCAAGTTACAACAGCAAACACGTTAAAGAAACAGGCTTAAAACATACCTATTGCGCCATTGGAGTTTCAATTGCATCCTTCAAATTTGAAATTAGTTGGTATGAGTAAATACAGTGATGCAAGAGCAAAGTAGTATGAACCATAGCTACGGAACCTGACCTGAGAACAATTCTTCTTCTGCTTTAAGCGTTGACTTGGGGTTCGGAGTGGTGGTCCTCGTGTTTTGGGCACTGCAGTTGCCTTACTAACTGCTCGTGTTTGGGTGCTCTGTGGTGGAGACGGTGTTGTGTCAACGGGAACTGGGTTACTATTTGCTGGGGTTGGGGTTAGAAGGGGTGTAGCTGGTTCTCTGTCCAACTGGGTAGGGGTACAATCCGCGTGAGTCTGGGTTATGTGTGGTGGGGCTGGTACTTGGGCAAGTACAACCGTGGTTCTATCTCCATCGACAGGTAGCACGATCTTTTCTGAAAACCGTGTTTTTACTCCCACAGATACTGCCATCACCCCCTCCAATTGAAATGGCTGATAAACAAGAAAAGTAATTGAATGTACAGACATTGTAAGATAGAAATGTGCAATGGATAGTAGGGAAGAAAACAGGGCATGAAATAATTCACATTTATGTTGTCTAACCAAACAGAATAGCATGACATAATTTCACATGTATGATGGCTAATTAAACAGGATAGCATGACACAATTTCACATGTATGATGGCTAACTAAACAGGATAGAATGACATACTTCAAAATATGATGGCTATGTAAACAGGATGACATACGATGTGTCTATTAAAGTGGTTGGCATGCCATAAATCACAAACATGCCGTCGATGGAAACATGATGGCATGATATAATTCACGGATAGAATGACATAATTCAAAATATGATGACTATGTGAACAGGATGAGATGATATAACTATATTATGTCTTTAGAAAATGGGTTGGCATGCCATAATTCAGATACATGTTGTCTATGTAAACATCATGGCATGATATAATTCAAATATATGATTTATATACTAAGGAAGTGAGCAGACGGCAATCGCATATATGATGTGTCAACTAAGGAGATGGCATTCAATATCGTGTATATGATGTAAAAACTAAGCATTGCAATACAACATATGCATGATATGAGTAATATAACCCTGCCAAGTTTGAGCATACACCTCAGGGGGATAATAGGACTGGTCATCTGCCTCTGAATCCTCCTCCGAAGAGCTATCTGTAACCAGCAAGATATCTGCTTCACCGGGTAGCATTGTCTGCTCTGAAGACCTTGTTTTCACTCTAGATTTCTCCATCACCAATTCAAATGGCTGATGCACAGGAAGAGCAGTTGAATATACAAACATTGTCGACAAAAGCAATGAGAAATACAAAAAAAGGACGGCATGATATAATTCACATATATGACGCTTGGCTAAACAGCATGGCATTGCATAATTCACATATATAATGCCTTGCAACAAGATAGCATTGCATAATTCACATATATAATGTCTTGCAACAAGATGGCATTGCATAATTCACATATATGGTAATTAGACACTAAACAGGTGGCATTCACACAAAGCATGTCTAAACTAAGAAAATGACATAGCAATGCAAGATACCATACGCACGATATGAGCATCATAACCCTGCCAAGTTAGAGCATGCACCTCGGGGGGGGGGGGGAATAGGACTAGGTATTTGTCTCTGAATCCTCCTCTGAGGAGCTATCTGTAACCAGCAAGACATGCGCTTCGTCAGATAGCATTGTCTGCTCTGAAGACCTTGTTTCCACTCCAGATTTTTCCATGACCGTGCCGAATGGCTGATGCACAGGAAGAGTAATTGAATGTACTAAAATTGTTGACAAATTTAACACGTAATAAAAAATGATGTCATGATATAATTCACATATAAGATGACTGGCTAACCAGGGTGGCATTGCAGAATTCACATATATGATGCCTGGCTAAACAAGATGGCATTGCATGATTCAAATATACGATAAAGAAACTAAACAGATGGCATTGACACACAACATGTCTAAACTAAGCAGATGACATCTTTAATGTATACAGTAAGCAATGCAAGACACCATATGCATGATATTACCAACATCAGCATGCCAAGTTAGAGCGAAGACCTCATGGGGTAAATAGGAGTGGTCTTCTGCTTCTGAATCCCCCTCAGAACAGTTATCTTCCTCTTGATTACGATAAGAAATGGGTGGAGGGGGGATGCCTTTGCGCCCACCATGGAGCGACGTCTGCATGAAATTTTATTGCCACGCAAGGCTCGTCTCTTTTGCTCTACATGTTCAGTTCCATTGTGTACAATAACTGACATGCATAGGAACAAAACATAGTGAGATTATGTAAGGAGTGCATGCACAAATCCAGAGTGATGGTAGCGAACTGTGGATAGACCCAAAACAAATGATAGCAGGCAGATAATAGCTTTAGTTAAAAAAATACAAATAATGGCTCCTTTAATGTTTGTTTGCACCCAACATGAAACTCATAGTAGACTACCGAGATTAACCAGATAGTAGACAGATAGTACTGATTGCTGCCCCAATATGTACCCCACAACCATTTAAAAACTCAAGTTTCAACATAAGTTTGGACCTGAGTCATAGTCTAATAGGTGAACATGATGATAAAGTAGCATGTCATCATATTAAGCGATGCATAACATAAGCAGACACGGAAGAGTGTGACCTCTCTTGCGGACTCGTGTAGCCCTCAAGGTCATCTGCTTAGTTGATGATGGTAATGCAGTTGTCGTGGCTGCCGGCGGCGGGGGAGAAGATCTGAGGCGGCGAAAGACAGTCTGGAGAGCGGATCCCTGCTGTGGTGAACCCTTCCGTCGTTGGAGCAGCTGAGCTGGGGTGGAACACAACACCGCAGGAGCAGGACAAACCACACAAGGTTTTCTTTGACACACATATCTGTAACAGAAGTAATTGTGTAAGGGCTTGTTTGAATTTGAGGATTCTAACAATGCAGGGATAGGAAATAGACATGAATAGTATAGGAATGCATGTGCAAAATAGAGAATTTAAAAACACAGGATTTCTGCCAATCTGGGTGTTTGGTTCACAAGAATTGGAAGATCACAGTATGCAAAGAAGCATGGTGAGATTAAGTCAAACCACAAGAAGTGTACAACCTCTTTGGCGAAGCCATGTCGATCTCAGCGTGATTGGGTTGGCTGGTGAGGATGCTCCGGCTGACTTGGCTGTCGGAGGAGGGGAAGAAGATCTTAGGTGTCTGGAGATGGAGCCCGAGGTACTGCTCCGCTGTGATGGAGAGTTTCGTCATTGGAGCATCTCTGGTGAGTTATACGACGCCGAGGCTGAAGCAGGACAAGAGAGACAACATTAACCTGAGTGGAATTCTAATAGCATCTCCAATAGATGACGTAAAATACATAACCACAAAGTGCTAGATCTATACATCAGTCGCTCATCTCTGAACTTAACTATCGAAACTGAATTTAACTGTCGAAACTGAACTTAACTGTCGAAACTGAATTTTGCTGTCGAAACTGGATTTTACTCTCGAAACTGAACGCACTAGAGGTGAGGCTACACGCCAGTCGACTGACTTTTTCATCTCTGGTCAGTCGATTTTGCAGCCGTTGGATACGAAAACAAGGGCCTGCAGTTCATCTTCAACCTCCACCCCCCTGAGCCGCCAGTCACCACCGGCCAAACAGTCGACCCCGCCGCCCGCCCCGAAAACACTCCCCACCGCCGGTCCGCCGTTGCCCCGGCCATCCCTGTAGGCCCCCCCGTGCCGAGCTTTTTCTCTGGCGATCCCCACACCACCGCCCCACCACCGCCGGCGACAACCGCCCCCACCCTGAACCCTAAGATAGATAGTGGGGTACCTCTCCGGCGAGCCCCCCTCCCCGCTGTGGCTGGTTCTTCCTTAACTCCGGCGTGCCCCCCACCCCCTGAAAATCGACTGACCCAAAAGTCGATTCAGTCGACTGAAGTGTAGCTAAATCGGAGCAGCATCGCAAGCAAGAGCAAGAGTGAGAGCAGCAGCACGAGCAAGAGCAAGAGCAGACCAGGCAGGGGACCGAGAGCAAGAGCATAGCAGCAGCGCGAGCGAGAGCTAAAGCAGCAGCAGCTCCTACTGATGTGGATGTCGCCACCGAGGGAGCGACGCCGTGGAGGAAGTGGCCAGCGACGCCGCCGTGGATGGAGCCGTGCCGTGTCGGCTCGGGACTGAGCGCCGGCAGCACCGTGAGATCGAGTCAAGAAGAAAATGCGGAGATTAGTGTACAACCTCTTTGGTGGCTTCGATTAGGCTGCAGCTTCATCCGAGGAAACGGTGATGATGATGCTCTTCCGGTGGTGCAGGTGAATACGGCGGTGTGGGAATGGAGGTGGCGCGAAAGACGAGGGGAACGTCGGGGCAGCTCCTTGGAGGTGGAGGACGGGGTGGCTGAACCGGCGGGACGACCAGATCGACAACGGATCCTCATCCGGTTCGGTGGATGAGGGACGTCGAGGTGTTGCTGTGGACGATGTCGTCGGGGAAGAGGCTCTGGCTGGGTGGCGGACGGAGGAGGGTGTGGGGCTTCACGGGTTTTGCCAACCTCGATGTACGAATGGGTTGGCGGATGGGATGGGAGTGGGGAACCATGGCTTAGGGACGCGCTTGTCCGAAATGTGGGGTAAGTTACGAAAGTACCCCCACCGATTTGAGGCGGTTCTTTCGGTTCAGGGGTATCACGAGCATTTCGCGTGTCGGGATTTCACAGGAGGTGGGAGTTTTCGCGGGCGTTGTAATTTTGGAATAGCAAGGCGCAGGTTGTGATGGAGAGAGTTGTCGGAGCACAACGAGACAAAGATATATCTTAAATATTTTGGGCTAACAATGCGCGGGTTGAAGAGGCGGGAGTTTCACAGCACGATAGACAGAGACGCTAGCTTGAAATTTCGGCATAACAAGGCGCGGATTGAAATTTCGGGAGAACAAGCTTAACGTGTACCCAAGAAAGACAATTTAGACTAGTATGATATACTACGTACAATGTGTTTAACACGCACAACACACACACAGACACCATTTAGACTAGTAAGGTACACATGCATTGCACGCATGAGATTTGGCAACCAAATTATGAATAAATACCACATTATAGCATGTAAGCTTTGAGTCATATATGCATGATGTAGATGGTCGTTTAATTCTTATAGTTCATTTCATTCAAAATCATCTAGTTTTTATAAGAAAGCTAATCTATTTTAAGATTCATGGAATTGTGCGTTGTAAGGCATAAAGTAAAAACAAATCATGTAGAAAAACATTTGGGCAATTCTGATACTGAAGATTCTAGAACAAAGAAGATGTTTTTATGTGGTGCTAACGATTGCCTTCTTGTCAAATGGCTATACTTGACAAATTCTCGTACTCGTAATTGGAAAGTTATGGAAGGAGACAGAAAAGTTGGAAAAACTCTTTGCTTTGGATCTGGATATATTCTAGATCTTCTTTTTTGACCATCCCAGGGTATCATTTTGTGACACCCAAATTTTTATTTGGATTTTTCAAAAGATTTTATTTGACTTGAGGGAGGTGATTTAATTTTTCTTCTTCAAAAGAACTCTCCCTTTCAAATATTTTTTTTATGGCAAAGGTTTTATTTGGATTCACCCAAGATCTGTCTTTGGTCTTGGAGGTTCTTGACTTTTATTTGGACTCAAGACAAAATGCTTTTCATTTGGGGAAAATGGCTTTTGAAAATCCTTTTGAAAATGCACTATGGCTTTTGGAATAATCCTTTGCCACTTTCAACAATTCCCTCTTGCCATGGCCTTAGTGCAAATACTCTCTCCTAACCCTTCCCTCACCTTTGGATCATGATTTGCATCAAATCCAGCAAGTTGAACCTCCCCATATGATTATTTTCCATTTGAACCTTATTCAAACAAATTTCTGTCTTCTATTCTAACCATTGGTGATTTACAAAGGAGCTACACTTTCTCCTTTGATTTTTGCCCCCAAACCAACTCCCCTCCCTAGTCCTTTGAACCCTCAACCAAGATCCAGGAAGAACCACTGGTCTTCAGTTCAAATTTTTCAAACTACACTTGCTGCAAGTTTGGACCAGATTTGTCAAATTTGGTGAAATTCATTCAAATCCTTTTCCAAAAATTCCAAGTAAAATCAGGCAGCCTCTGGGTGCATTGAGTGGTCACCTCACCAAGTTACAGCCCCAGAATTTTTTTTCTCATTGCCAAATCATTCTATCGAACACCTGCAGTGCATTGTCAAAATCAGGTTCAGAAAGTTCAAAGAACATTTCAGTGCACTGTCGTTTTCTTCAGAACCCGACGTCGATCTCGCCAGTGCCGCTGTGTCGCCGTGTTCCCTGTCCCCTCCCCCTTGTCCTCTGCACCGCACGAGCGTCTGGCACCTTGCGGACGTCGGCGACGAGCAGCAGAAGGTGCGCCGCCCCGTGACCGACGCCAGCGGCGGCTTTGCGGCCGCCAGAGAGAGGCGCGGCGCTGACGGCGCCACCCAGCACCGCCCAAGCCACCGGAGCTCGCCGCGTGGCCTTCCACTCCCCCGAACGCGCTGCCACTCTCGTCGTGAACCGCAGGGCGCGGAGCGCGCCCTCTGCCGCCGCCGTGCCCGTGCGGCCACCTCACCGTGGACCGACGCCGTTACGCCAAGACCAACCGAGATTAGCGGGGGAACGACACCAGTAACTTCCACTGATGATGCCTGGCTACTCAAACCTCCTGCCAATCCACTGCATCGCCGTAATTGCTCGCCGGAGATCCTCCGTTCACGGCCACCCCGTCGATCCGCCTATAAATAGAGGCCCCGAGCTTCAACTCGAACCCACACCATCCCTGCACTCCACCTAGAGCACGCCTAGCCACTGGAAGAGCCCCGAGGAGGTCTCCTTCCTCGACTCCGGCCGCCGCAACCCGCCATGGGATCCAGCTCGATTCGCTCCCGTGCGTGCACCTCCGCCTCCCATCTCTTGCCAGTAGCTTCACTATGCATCCCTCCTTCTGACCCGCGCTTCAATTCGAAGGTTGCAGCCCTCCACCGGAGTTCTCCACCCTCACCCGAGCCGCCGTCCGCCGGAGAAAGTGTCGCCGTCGACGTGGTGCTCCCCGTTGGTCGAGTCCACCACCCACCGACGCGGAAGAACACGCTGAAGCTCTTGGTACCCTCCGATCCTCCTGACTCACCGTGGTTCGACGCCGGCGTCCACCGCAATCTTCGGGCGCCGGCGAGCTTTTTAAACCTGACATGTGGACCCCCCATGTCAGCCTCTGTTCTATTCTCTCGCGAACCGTTTTCTGTTGGCGCCTTCGGGCAAAATACGCTTTCCCTCTTTAGCTAGCGCATTTCCTTCCGAAGCGTTTTCTGGTTTCTCAGTTTAAACCCTGGAACTTTTCTGTTTCATTACAGATAAGTCCCTGGACAGAAACCTTTATAACTTTTAAATGAAAAGGGATTTTTGAGTGATTCTTTTTCTGACAGTCTTAAAATTTTGTCTAGTTTTTTATGGGATTTATTTGAAATTTTTTTGGAGAAGTTTCTGTGCACGCGTTGGTTTTCACGTTAGTGCCCGTTTTCGTTATTGCCGTAGGTTCCGGAAGAGGTGACGGAGCCGCGAACTTCGCCGAGCTAGACTCCGACTTCTCCGAACCAGGCAAGCATGTTTGAACCTTTGATATGATAGGTGTTTTGCATGTTTGTGTGACAGTTTGTGCGTGGCATATGAGTGTCAGTGAGCACCTCGTTGCTTGTGAGGCAACTACCCGTTTTCTTCCAAGTCGCGATGATCTCTGGTGAGAGATGGCCTAATCATGTGGTGACATGAAGGGCAGCAAGGTGGTACTGTTGTAGCATACCAGCCTTGCGTCATTCGACGAATTCCGACGTTAACGTGGACAGAGTCACGTCATCGTTCTTTTCCCCTCCGTGCTGCCACATGTTTCATTTGCCAGGATGCGGTTTAATAAGTTGGTAACCTCTTTCCGTGTACACACCAAACAGAGAGGCCGGGATGATGGTACCTTGGCCCAGGATTAAAGCCAGTCATCCGGTCAGGGGGCATGGGTGTTTCCGGTTGGGACCGAGAGGGGGGGCACCCCCTTAGAGCGCGCGTATAGAAATTTGATCCCATGCTACGCGAGGTTGTAGCCTCCCTGTCTCAAGGTTTTTCTTGAACGTTGCTGAGGGTGATCCCTGGCTTCGGAATGTTGAATTGGGTGTGTACTGGTTAGACGTGTTTCTTCTAAAACACCGTAAATGGAACTAGTCCCCGTGACTACTGGAATCCGTTGGCTGTGGTTAAGTACAAACTCTGCAGAGTCAAATTCTTCCAAGTCATCGTGTCCATGATCAAGTAGTGTAATCAGTATATCTATCCGCGTGGAAAACTTGCTCCCGGTGAACAAGCTCAAATGGTAAACCCAGTTTAATTATTATTACTGTGGATGGACTAACCTTATATTTGTCTCGTACTTGTAATAATTTATGTTCCCAAGCTATTGAATTATTGAGCTACTATATAAGCCCTTTATGTGATGTCGCTCAGATGTCCGACTGTGGCATGCACTGCCTTTATTTCCTGTTATAAGCCCTTTATGTGGTGTCGCCCCGACGCCCGACTGTGGCATTATTATTCTTGCAGTTTCCGCTCAAGGAGTCATTCAGACACTCGTTTGGCACCAGTATTTACATTCAGCAGTTTCCTCTCGAGGAGTCATTCAGACACTCGTTTGGCACCAGTATTTCCATTCAGCAGTTTCCTCTCGAGGAGTCATTCAGACACTCGTTTGGCACCAGTATTTCCATTCAGCAGTTTCCTCTCGAGGAGTCATTCAGACACTCGTTTGGCACCAGTATTACTATTCTTGCAGTTTCCTCTCGAGGAGTCATTCAAACACTCGCTTGGCACCCAGTACTTATTATTTCTATGTCTGAACGCACTGGATAACTTGTTCATATGCTTCATGTTTACATTTGTTATATCTTATGTCCGAACTATCTTGCGAGTACTTTCATAGTACTCACCTGGCTTGTTGATTTGGCCAGATGTTGACGAAGGCGATCCCTTGGATGAAGAGTTTGATAGCGCGTCCGACGCCTAGAGGAGTCCCATTCAGTCCTGCGCGATCCCGGATATTGGTCACTTGTATTATATCCGCTTCCGCCACCCGCAATAAATCTCCTCGAGCCTCACTCCGACGCTCGAAGAGCTGTAGTCTTCGGGAATCATATCACTCGCTTCGCGGTGATATTTCCACCACCGTTATTATCGTGAGTTAGTAGTATGCCACCCTACCCGCCGTCTTGTTTTATCGGCGTGCGTGTAATAAATTGTTGGGCAGTCTCCGCTCAACCTTGTATTATATTCAGTACTCCTGGTATTTTTCTTCTGTGACCAAGATATTGTCTACCAGTGAGAAGGAATTCTTCCTTACTGGTCCGTAAAAGGGATTGGTCTCTCAATAATTATTTTATTGAAAAACCGGTCGTGACACATTTCTAATACATCTGTTGGAAGTGCTTGTGTTTTGAGGTTTGTGCATTATGCTTAAGTTCAACCATAGTCTTCTAGATTGTACATGTGGCAAAATCTGGTGGAATCTAGATGATATCCAACGGCCAGTAGTGCTCAAATTTGCCAGCTCTGCACCATCGGATTGGCCTCATCCAACGACCATCTTTGAAAGTAAAAGTTATCCGCACACTATATAAAAACTTAAAAATATAATATATATATATATATATATATATATATATATATAGGGGTATAGATATAGATATGTGATGCGAAAGCCACCCATCATCTCCAATTAGAATAGTGTGTCCATGCACGGATGCAATGTGGCCAAACGATGTCTGCCATCAGTATCTCAAATTCAAACCGATCTGACTTTGTTCAATGTGTATACATTGCAACATGCTCGTTTCCAAACCACACCACGCATATCTCCATTATATTCATGCATGCATGGGTTTCAAACATCATGATCTCTTATTCAAATATTTGAATTCAACTTTACATTGATTATGACCTCACCTAGTCTTTTACACCCACACATTGGTCTTCTCTTTATAATTGTACCACTAACTTTCTCTCGTGCATGCATGCACACACACTACAAGTCGGCATTATCCATTGCACACATGCAATCTTTTTCTTCAGGTCGGTCTCCCATGAAGGCACACACACACACACATCCCCCTCTCCATCATATCGGGCATTCTTTATCTCTCACGTGCATGCGCAACGATCGATGTTCCTCTATATGTGTGTGTGTATATAGCTAGGTCTTTCATAGTTTTCCACATAAATCGATCAATCTATATATCTAGTGAGGTCTCACCCTCTTTCCCACGTCCACATCGATCAATCTATACCTCTCTATATAGGATTACATATATAGCTAATACACCCACATTAATTATATATCCAACGCCCCCTCTCATCATCCATGCCTTTCGCTTCATCTCTCAGACGCGCGCACAGTGGCGAAGACAGGGGGCAGCAAGGGCCCTGCCCCCCCTAACATCACTATATATCGAGGCTAATATGAATGTGATCATTAGACAATTGCTGGTAAAAATGGTTTAAGTTGATGAATTGGCCCTCCTCGTAAAGGATAAGCAATGCATGGCCCCCTAGCTCATGGGACATTTTTCATGGCTCCGCCACTGCGCGCAACAGCGCATGTTCTCGCCCCCACTCTCTAAATATCGATCTCGCAGTTGTGCACTCCTTCATAGTCTCCCTCCACTCGGCCCCTCGCACCATCTTCTAGCCCCCCACCGGATTTTGCCACATGTACAATCTAGCAGACTCCATGGTTGAACTTAAGCATAATGCACAAATCTCAAAACAACAGTGGTTCTCCTTTATTCTAGAATCTTCCGTATCATAACTGCCCAAACTTTTTTTCTAGTTGAATTGCCATTATTTGTTTTTACTTTATGCTTTACAACGCACAATTCCATGAATCATAAAATAGATTAAGAGCTTCTTTGATTCAAAGGATTCTCGAAGGAATTTTGGAGGATTCTAATCCTTAAGATTTTTTTCCTATCTTGGTTGTTTGATTCGTAGGATTGTAAACCATAGGAATTTTTCCATATGATTCATTTGCACTAGATTTCATAGGAAACATCCCATCCACTCAAACCTCTTTGAAAGAATTCTGCATTTTTTCTATGCACAATCAAACACTCGTACCATCCTGTAGGATTCAAGACGACATTCCACTCTAATCCCATGTTCTTCCTGTTGGAAATATGCCCTAGAGGCAATAATAAATTGGTTATTATTATATTTCCTTGTTCATGATAATCGTTTATTATCCATGCTAGAATTGTATTGATAGGAAACTCAGGTACATGTGTGGATACATAGACAACACCATGTCCCTAGTAAGCCTCTAGTTGACTAGCTCGTTGATCAATAGATGGTTACGGTTTCCTGACCATGGACATTGGATGTCGTTGATAACGGGATCACATCATTAGGAGAATGATGTGATGGACAAGACCCAATCCTAAGCCTAGCACAAGATCGTGTAGTTCGTTTGCTCAGAGCTTTTCTAATGTCAAGTATCATTTCCTTAGACCATGAGATTGTGCAACTCCCGGATACCGTAGGAATGCTTTGGGTGTACCAAACGTCACAACGAACTGGGTGGCTATAAAGGTGCACTACAGGTATCTCCGAAAGTGTCTGTTGGGTTGGCACGAATCGAGACTGGGATTTGTCACTCCGTGTAAACGGAGAGGTATCTCTGGGCCCACTCGGTAGGACATCATCATAATGTGCACAATGTGACCAAGGAGTTGATCACGGGATGATGTGAGTTACGGAACGAGTAAAGAAACTTGCCGGTAACGAGATTGAACAAGGTATCGGGATACCGACGATCGAATCTCGGGCAAGTAACATACCGATAGACAAAGGGAATTGTATACGGGATTGATTGAATCCTCGACATCGTGGTTCATCAGATGAGATCATCGAGGAGCATGTGGGAGCCAACATGGGTATCCAGATCCCGCTGTTGGTTATTGACCGGAGAGTCGTCTCGGTCATGTCTGCATGTCTCCCGAACCCGTCGGGTCTACACACTTAAGGTTCGGTGACGCTAGGGTTATAGACATATTAGTATGCGGTAATCCGAAAGTTGTTCGGAGTCCCGGATGAGATCCCGGACGTCACGAGGAGTTCCGGAATGGTCCGGAGGTAAAGATTTATATATGGGAAGTCTTATTTTGGTCGCCGGAAAAGTTTCGCACTTTATCGGTATTGTACCGGGAGTGCTGAAAGGGGTCCGGGGGTCCACCAGCCCCGGGGGGCCACATGGGCTGTAGGGGTGTGCGCCTTGGCCTATATGGGCCAAGGGCACCAGCCCCAAGAGGCCCATGCGCCAAGAGATAAGGGAAAGGAAGAGTCCTAAAAGGGGAAGGCACCTCCGAGGTGCCTTGGGGAGGATGGACTCCTCCCTGGCCGCACCCTTCCTTGGAGGAAGGGCCAAGGCTGCGCCCCCCTCTCCCTTGGCCCTATATATAGTGGGGGGAAGGGAGGGCAGCAACATCTAAGCCCTGGCGCCACCCTCTCCCTCCTGTGACACCTCTTCCTCCCCGCTTGCGCTTGGCGAAGCCCTGCCGGGATCCCGCTACTTCCACCACCACGCCGTCGTGCTGCTGGATCTCCATCAACCTCTCCTCCCCCCTTGCTGGATCAAGAAGGAGGAGACGTCGCTGCTCCGTACGTGTGTTGAACGCGGAGGTGCCGTCCGTTCGGCGCTAGGATCATAGGTGATTTGGATCACGACGAGTACGACTCCATCAACCCCGTTCTCTTGAACGCTTCCGCTCGCGATCTACAAGGGTATGTAGATGCACTCCCCTTCCCCTCGTTGCTAGATTACTCCATAGATTGATCTTGGTGATGCGTAGAAAATTTTGAATTTCTGCTACGTTCCCCAACAGTGGCATCATGAGCTAGGTCTATGCGTAGTTTCTATGCACGAGTAGAACACAAAGTAGTTGTGGGCGTCGATGTTGCCAATTCTTCTTGCCGCTACTAGTCTTATCTTGTTTCGGCGGTATTGTAGGATGAAGCGGCCCAGACCGACCTTACACGTATGCTTACGTGAGACAGGTTCCACCGACTGACATGCACTAGTTGCATAAGGTGGCTAGCGGGTGTCTGTCTCTCCCACTTTAGTCGGAACGGATTCGATGAAAAGGGTCCTTATGAAGGGTAAATAGAAATCGGCATATCACGTTGTGGTTTTACGTAGGTAAGAAACGTTCTTGCTAGAAACCTATACAAGCCACGTAAAAAACTTGCAACAACAGTTAGAGGACGTCTAACTTGTTTTTGCAGCATGTGCTATGTGATGTGATATGGCCAGAAGATGTGATCAATGATATATGTGATGTATGAGATTGATCATATTCTTGTAATAGGAATCACGACTTGCATGTCGATGAGTATGACAACCGGCAGGAGCCATAGGAGTTGTCTTTATTTTTTGTATGACCTGCGTGTCATTGAATAACGCCATGTAAATTACTTTACTTTATTGCTAAGCGCGTTAGCCATAGAAGTAGAAGTAATCGTTGGCGTGACAACTTCATGAAGACACAATGATGGAGATCATGATGATGGAGATCATGGTGTCATGCCGGTGACAAAGATGATCATGGTGCCCCGAAGATGGAGATCAAAGGAGCAAAATGATATTGGCCATATCATGTCACTATTTGATTGCATGTGATGTTTATCATGTTTTGCATCTTATTTGCTTAGAACGACGGTAGTAAGTAAGATGATCCCTCACTAAAATTTCAAGAGACGTGTTCCCCCTAACTGTGCACCGTTGCGAAGGTTCGTTGTTTCGAAGCACCACGTGATGATCGGGTGTGATAGATTCTAACGTTCGAATACAACGGGTGTTGACGAGCCTAGCATGTACAGACATGGCCTCGGAACACATGCGAAACACTTAGGTTGACTTGACGAGCCTAGCATGTACAGACATGGCCTCGGAACACAAGAGACCAAAAGGTCGAACATGAGTCGTATAGTAGATGCGATCAACATGGAGATGTTCACCGATGATAACTAGTCCGTCTCACGTGATGATCGGACACGGCCTAGTTTGACTCGGATCATGTATCACTTAGATGACTAGAGGGATGTCCATCTGGGTGGGAGTTCATTAATCAGATGAACTCAATTATCATGAACATAGTCAAAAGGTCTTTTCAAATTATGTCATACGCTTTAGTTCTACTATTTAAGATATGTTCCTAGAGAAAAATTTAGTTGAAAGTTGGTAGTAGCAATTATGCGGACTGGGTCCGTGAACTGAGGATTGTCCTCATTGCTGCACAGAAGGCTTATGTCCTTAATGCACCGCTCGGTGTGCTGAACCTCAGCGTCGTCTGTAGATGTTGCGAAACATCTGACATACACGTTTTGATGACTACGTGATAGTTCAGTGCGTAATGCTAACGGTTTAGAATTGTGGCACCAAAGACGGTTTTGAAACGTCGCAGAACATATGAGATGTTCAGAAGACTGAAATTGGGATTTCAGACTAGTGCCCACGTTAAGAGGTATGAGACCTCTGACAAGTTTCTTAAGCCTGCAGACTAAGGGAGAAAAGCTCAATCGTTGAGCATGTGCTCAGATTGTCTGAGTACCACAATCGCTTGAATCGAGTGGGAGTTAATCTCCCAGATGAGATAGTGATAGTTCTCCATAGTCACTGCCACCAAGCTAGTAGAGCTTCGTGATGAACTATAACATATCAGGGATAGTTATGATGATCCTTGAGCTATTCGCGATGTTTGACACCACGAGAGTAGAAATCAAGAAGGAGCATCAATTGTTGATGGTTAGTAAAACCACTAGTTTCTAGAAGGGCAAGGGCAAAAGGGATACTTCATGAAACAGCAAATCGTTTGCTGCTCTAGTGAAGAATCCCAAGGTTGAACCCAAACCCGAGACTAAGTGCTTCTGTAATGAGGGGAACGGTCACTGAAGCTGTACTACCCTAGATACTTGGTAGATGAGAAGGCAGGCAAGGTCGACAGAAGTATATTGGATATACGTTATATGAATGTGTACTTTACTAGTACTCCTAGCAGCACCAGGGTATTAGATACCGGTTCGGTTGCTAAGTGTTAGTAACTCGAAATAAAAGCTGCGGAATAAACGGAGACTAGCTAAAGGTGAGATGACGATATGTGTTGGAAGTGTTTCCAAGGTTGATGTGATCAAGCATCGCATGCTCCCTCTACCATCGAGATTTGGTGTTTGCGTTGAGCATGATTGGATTATGTTTATCGCAATACGGTTATTCATTTAAGGAGAATAATGGTTACTCTATTTATTTGAATAATACCTTCAATGGTCTTGCACCTAAAATGAATCTCGATCGCAGTGATACACATGTTCGTGCCAAAAGATATAAAATAGTAATGATAGTACCACATACTTGTGGCACTGCCATTTGAGTCATATTGGTATAGAACGCATGAAGAAGCTCCATGTAGATGGATCTTTGGACTCACTCGTTTTTGAAAAGATTGAGATATGCGAACCATGTCTATTGGTATATAGGCATGAAGAAACTCCATACAGATGGATCGTTTGGACTCACTTGATTTTGAATCACTTGAGACATGCAAATCATACCACATGGGCAAGATGACTGAAAGGCCTCATTTTCAGTAAGATGGAACAAGAGAGCAACTTGTTGGAAGTAATACATTTGATGTGTGCAGTCCAATGAGTGCTGAGGCACGCAGTGGATATCGATATGTTCTTACTTCACAGATGATTTGAGTAGATGCTGAGAATATTTACTTGATGAAACACAAGTCTGAATTATTGAAAGGTTCAAGTAATTTCAGAGTGAAGTTGAAGATCGTCGTGACAAGAGGATAAAATGTCTATGATATGATCATAGAGATATCTGAGTTACGAGTTTGGCACACAATTAAGACATTGTGGAAAGTGTTTCACAATTAATACCGCCTGGAACACCACAGTGTGATGGTGTGTCCGAACATCAAAGCTGCACCCTATTGGATATGGTGCATACCATGATGTCTCTTATCGAATTACCACTATCGTTTATGGGTTAAGCATTAGAGACAACCGCATTCACTTTAAAAAGGGCACCACGCAATTCCGTTGAGATGACACCGTTTAGAGAAACCTAAGTTGTCGTTTCTTAAAAGTTTGGGGCTGCAATGCTTATGTGAAAAAGTTTCAGGCTGATAAGCTCGAACCCAAAGCGGATAAATGCACCTTCATAGAATACCCAAAATAGTTGGGTATACCTCCTGTTTCAGATCTGAAAGTAAACAGGTCCTTTCTTGAGAAAAAGTTTCTCTCGAAAGAATTGAGTGGGAGGATGGTGGAGACTTGATGAGGTTATTGAATCATGACTTCAACTAGTGTGTAGCAGGGCACAGGAAGTTGTTCCTGTGGCACCTACACCAATTGAAGTGGAAGCTTATGATAGCGATCATGAAACTTCGGATCAAGTCACTACCAAACCTCGTAGGTCGATAAGGATGCGTACTACTTCAGAATGGTACGTAATCCTGTCTTGGAAGTCACGTTGCTAGACAACAATGAACCTATGAGCTATGGAGAAGCGATGGTGGGCCCATATTCCGACAAATGGTTAGAAGCCATGAAATCCGAGATAGGATCCATGTATCAGAACAAAGCATGGACTTTGGTGAAGTTGCCCGATGGTCGGCAAGCCATTGAGATAAATGGATCTTTAAGAAGAAGACGGACATGGACGGTAATGTTACCATCTATAAAGCTTGACTTGTGGCAAAGAGTATTTTCACAAGTTCAAGGAGTTGACTACGATGAGATTTTCTCATCCGTAGCGATGCTTAAGTCCGTCGGAATCATGTTGGCATTAGCTGCATTTATGAAATCTGGCAGATGGATGTCAAAACAAGTTTCCTTACCAGTTTTCGTAAGGAAAGGTTGTATGTGATACAATCAGAAAGGTTTTGTTGATCCTAAGGATGCTAACAAGTATGCAAAGCTCCGGCAATCCTTCTAAGGACTGGAGTAAGCATCTCGGACTTGGAATGTACGCTTTGATGAGATGATCAAAGATTTTGGGTTTATACAAGGTTTATGAGAAACTTGTATTTCCAAAGAAGTGAGTGGGAGCACTATAGAATTTCTGATAAGTATATGTGAATGACATATTGTTGATCCGAAATGATGTAAAATTTCTGGAAAGCATAAAGGGCTGTTTGAAAGGAGTTTTTCAAAGGAAGACCTGGATAAAGCTGCTTACATATTGGGCATCAAGATCTATAGAGATAGATCAAGACGCCTGATGATACTTTCAAAGAACGCACACCTTGACATGATTTTGAAAGAGTTCAAAATAGATCAGCAAAGAAGGAGTTCTTGGCTGTGTTACAAGGTGTGAGTATTGAGTAAGACTCAAGACCTGACCACAGCAGAAGAGAGAGAAAGGACGAAGGTCGTCCCCTATGCTTTAGACGTAGGCTCTACAGTATGCTATGCTGTGTACCGCACATGATGTGTGCCTTGCCATGAGTTGGTCAAGGGGTACAATAGTGATCCGGGAATGGATCACATGACAGCGGTCGAACTTATCCTTAGTATCTAGTGGACTAAGGAATTTTCTCGATTATGGAGGTGAAAAGGAGTTCGTCGTAAAGGGTTACGTCGATGCGAACTTTGACACTAATCCGGATGACTCTGAGTAGTAGACCGGATTCGTATAGTAGAGCAGTTATTTGAAATGGCTCCAAGTAGCGCGTGGTAGCATCCACAAGATGACATAGATATTCGTAAAGCACACACGGATCTGAAAGGTTCAGACCCGTTGACTAATAACCTCTCTCACAAGCATAACATGATCAAACCAAAACTCATTGAGTGTTAATCACATAGTGATGTGAACTAGATTGTTGACTCTAGTAAACTCTTTGGATGTTGGTCACATGGTGATGTGACCTGTGAGTGTTAATCACATGGTGATGTGAACTAGATTATTGAATCTAGTGCAAGTGGGAGACTGTTGGAAATATGCCCTAGAGGCAATAATAAATTGGTTATTATTATATTTCCTTGTTCATGATAATCGTTTATTATCCATGCTAGAATTGTATTGATAGGAAACTCAGGTACATGTGTGGATACATAGACAACACCATGTCCCTAGTAAGCCTCTAGTTGACTAGCTCGTTGATCAATAGATGGTTACGGTTTCCTGACCATGGACATTGGATGTCGTTGATAACGGGATCACATCATTAGGAGAATGATGTGATGGACAAGACCCAATCCTAAGCCTAGCACAAGATCGTGTAGTTCGTTTGCTCAGAGCTTTTCTAATGTCAAGTATCATTTCCTTAGACCATGAGATTGTGCAACTCCCGGATACCGTAGGAATGCTTTGGGTGTACCAAACGTCACAACGTAACTGGGTGGCTATAAATGTGCACTACAGGTATCTCCGAAAGTGTCTGTTGGGTTGGTACGAATCGAGACTGGGATTTGTCACTCCGTGTAAACGGAGAGGTATCTCTGGGCCCACTCGGTAGGACA
Organism: Triticum aestivum; assembly: GCF_018294505.1. Classification (NCBI taxonomy): domain Eukaryota; kingdom Viridiplantae; phylum Streptophyta; class Magnoliopsida; order Poales; family Poaceae; genus Triticum; species Triticum aestivum. The sequence goes on along the minus strand of NC_057802.1, from coordinate 17,082,391 downwards.
TCATCATAATGTGCACAATGTGACCAAGGAGTTGATCACGGGATGATGTGAGTTACGGAATGAGTAAAGAGACTTGCCGGTAACGAGATTGAACAAGGTATCGGGATACCGATGATCGAATCTCGGGCAAGTAACATACCGATAGACAAAGGGAATTGTATACGGGATTGATTGAATCCTCGACATCGTGGTTCATCCGATGAGATCATCGAGGAGCATGTGGGAGCCAACATGGGTATCCAGATCCCGCTGTTGGTTATTGACCGGAGAGTCGTCTCGGTCATGTCTGCATGTCTCCCGAACCCGTAGGGTCTACACACTTAAGGTTCGGTGACGCTAGGGTTATAGAGATATTAGTATGCGGTAATCCGAAAGTTGTTCGGAGTCCCGGATGAGATCTCGGACGTCACGAGGAGTTCCGGAATGGTCCGGAGGTAAAGATTTATATATGGGAAGTCTTATTTTGCTCGTCGGAAAAGTTTCGCACTTTATCGGTATTGTACCGGGAGTGCCGAAAGGGGTCCGGGGGTCCACCAAGGGGGTCCACCAGCCCCGGGGGGGCACATGGGCTGTAGGGGTGTGCGCCTTGGCCTATATGGGCCAAGGGCACCAGCCCCAAGAGGCCCATGCGCCAAGAGATAAGGGAAAGGAAGAGTTCTAAAAGGGGAAGGCACCTCCGAGGTGCCTTGGGGAGGATGGACTCCTCCCTGGCCGCACCCTTCCTTGGAGGAAGGGCCAAGGCTGCGCCCTCCCTCTCCCTTGGCCCTATATATAGAGGGGGGAAGGGAGGGCAGCAACATCTAAGCCCTGGCGCCTCCCTCTCCCTCCCGTGACACCTCTTCCTCCCCGCTTGCGCTTGGCGAAGCCCTGCCGGGATCCCGCTACTTCCACCACCACGCCGTCGTGCTGCTGGATCTCCATCAACCTCTCCTCCCCCCTTGCTGGATCAAGAAGGAGGAGACGTCGCTGCTCCGTACGTGTGTTGAACGCGGAGGTGCCGTCCGTTCGGCGCTAGGATCATAGGTGATTTGGATCACGACGAGTACGACTCCATCAACCCCGTTCTCTTGAACGCTTCCGCTCGCGATCTACAAGGGTATGTAGATGCACTCCCCTTCCCCTCGTTGCTAGATTACTCCATAGATTGATCTTGGTGATGCGTAGAAAATTTTGAATTTCTGCTACGTTCCCCAACACTTCCTATTCCCGCATTTTGGAAATCCTAAGAATCAAAGAGGCCCTAGGTTTTTTATAAAAACTAATTGATTTTGAATGAGATGAACTATAATAATTAAATGAAGGTCTACATCAGGCATATATGACTCAGAGCTTACATGCTACAGTGTGGTATTTATTCGTAATTTGGTTGCAAAATCTGACGCGTGCAATGCACGTGTACCTTACTAGTACTTAGAGTATGTGCAAAACACAATGGCACGCTACACAGTGTCTCTCTTACAGTTCATGAAGCCACGTGGCATATGTGAGGCGTTGTCGCGTCATCCTTGTGTGGATTGTCACAGTGACGTGCTGCTGGTTTCAGAAGAATGTACTCGTCCTCCTTGAGCCGCACTGGCGGTACATGCATGAAGCGAAGATGTGCACGCACGCCACACACGCACTCATTCCCTCGCACGCACACGCGGGTACACGGGCGGACGCAATTTTGTACCAAGATCCACCCCATGTGATAATTTGACACGTGTAAAGTCCTTCACTTCATTGATGGTCAATTAATACAGCGCATGCAAATTGAGTGGACGTGAGGGCGGAAGAAAGACATTACTACTCCACTGCGCGCATGCGAGTAGTTAAATCATGGGTTGCTAGTAGTGCTTCCATTGGTCTCCTTTGTATTTTGTGCCAATTTTTGACAGTAACATAATATTTACGCATCTGAGCAGTGTAGTCTACTTGAAATTTATGTTCCACTAAACTCATCGGGAGCCGTTTCGGGCCTCAAAACCAAAAACCATCAATTAATCTTTAGCTTGTTCCCATCACATTCGAAAGTACTAGTGCTACAATTAAGTGCAAGCCTGCTCACACCTACCAGTACGTACCAAACCTGAACGTGTTCCCACTATGCAGGTTTTAGTACTAGTGCTAGTACTTAGGTTATAAAAAGGGGAACTACCTAATCGAAAATTACTCTACCTTCCTCCTCATAAGTCCTCCTTCTTCGTCTGTCCTTGCCATGGCCGGTGTGCAGAGCTCTAGGTTGAGAACTACTCGTAACAAGGGAGCGGCAACCAAGGCTGCGGAAAAAAAAGAGGGCTCGCCGCCACGCAGAGACCTCGAAAGATCTCTCATGGGCAAGCGATGGCTCCCAGGAGCGCCCTAGACGCGGAGGCGAACATGCCGAGCTGGCGGCGCTAGAGTCGTTATCCCTCGACGGCATGCCCGATCAGCTCAATAAGCACCTCAATAAGCAGAAGGAGTTCATCCACGGCTTGGTGGATCTGCTGAAGGAGAGCCTTGACGACATGCTCGCTGAGCTCAATGAGCAGGGGGAGTTGATCGCCGGCTTGGTGATGCTGCTGAAGAAGAGCATTGCCTCGGAGAAGAAGGCGACCGGTGAAATCCTGCAACTTCAGGAGGACAAGGCGAAGCTCTGCCACGAGCTCAACCTGCTGAAGGGGGAGAACGCCGGCTGGAAGAAGCTGCATGAGAATAGTAGTTCCTCGATGAAGATGTTGCAGGCCCTCGTCATGGAACAGAAGGAGGAGATGGCGAAGCTCCGCATCGAGCACCCGGCTGCTGTCAAGGTACGTAATGCGGCCGTGGAACAGATGATGAAGGCTCGAGTCGAGAAATCCCGCATCATGGACACAATGATGAAGATGGCGGAGGAGACGCACAAGGAGATGGAGGTCGTGGAGGCGATGAAGAAGCAGTTACGACTCCGCGGCCAGCAACCCTTCATGTAGTGAGAGCAGCGCCCTAGACTTGTGTGTGCGTCTTCCTTCTTTTTTTGGGGTGATAATCCTCCTTCTTTTTCTCCTGTGTTTCTTATTTTGCTCCGGGTGTTTCGCCGCACGTGTCACCTTCTCTGCGAGGCATGAATAGAACAATGCTAAAAATGAGATGACTAGACAATTAGATCTTTCTTTATCGCCAATAGAACAATGCCTCTTGCTAGTAATATATAATAAGAGTAGAGAGTAGAGGATATGGTACTGGGCTGCCGTGTTTCGTGCTCCTCCGTCGTACTCCAGTGGAAAACTTGAGTATACCGCACGGTTCTTTGCTCCTCCTCAGGTCGTCGGCACATTTATACGAGCAGTCAAATCACAAGGCCCCGCCTTCCAGCAGTAATGAGCCGTCAAATCACAAAGGCCGCCGCCTCTCGTGAAAAGGACCAAGCTAGACTGCCCCGCCCTCTAGCCTTTTAAAAAATTTATACATTTGTACAGTAGTAGTATCGATGGATTGCGCCATGGAGCAAAACTAACAAGATGTAATTAAAGAAAAAAGGTGGTACATATAGAGAGCGCTCGTCGCCAAATTATGCATATACTATATGACACTATCCACTATGAAGGTACTAGTAACATAGACTAGTAACTAGTCTATGTTACTCTCCACTATGACCAGCCAAAGTCGAGGCGCGGATACCAACGAGGGCCTGGTTGTGTCTATACTTGGACAACTCACCCGACTGCATGCGCACCAGGCAGACGAAGCTCGTGTCGTGTTGGTGCCGTGTGCGGACCGCACATTAACCAAAACCTCGCGCCTCCATCTTAGCCTCCGCGTTTAAAACATCTCAATCTTAAGGCCAAGGAGCAACGTGAAACCTATGATAGAGCCAATCGGATGGTTGAGAACACTACAATTCGTAGCTACATATGCGTGTGTGAGAGAGGACGAGTGCGTGCATGCACCTCTTCTCAGAGTACAACTGTATGTGGGTGGCATCGACCTAGGGAGCAGTGACGGTGCGTGAGAGAAGTCCCGAGAGATAGGTGTAATGCTTCTGAAAAAAAGACTAGTCTATAGCTCGCCACGAGGCTATTCCTGTCGAACGCCAAGCGTAAGATATGTATCCGACGGTGCCAGTTTTTGCACGTACACAACAGTAGAAAAAGAACTAGTACCATGGCATATGATACACCACGGCCGAGAAAACGTGCCGACGTTACGCCATCCGGGAATAGTGCCGCACTTCGAAACTAGAATCGTCAATAAATTTTGAGCGCGTCTCATCACATTCCAAATTACAACTACTACCATGCTATATTTAATTGCAAACCTGTTCACACTGATCACAAACTAAACGGTTTCCCACTTAGGAGCGTATTAGTAGTACTCGGTTATAAATACTACTATGCTAAGATGACTGCACATTCCTCCTCAACTCCTCATCCACAAAAAATAATCAAGTCAATCAAGCCATAGCCAGCGTGAGTTCTGGGTCGAGAGATTTCCACCAGGGAGAGGTGAGCATGAAAGAGGAAGCACGAGAGATGTCCCACCTCGCCGCGAAAGCAGCCGACATGTCCAGCCGCGCAGCAGTAGCAGCACAGAGGTCCCGCCGCGCCGCCGAAGCAGCATGGAGGTCCCGCCGCGCCGTCGATGTAGCAGACTGGTCCGGCCACGCCGCGGAAGCAGCAGAGATGTCCCGCCGCGCCGCCAAAGCAGCAGGGAGGTCCCGCGGCGCTGCGGCGGCCTGGGAAAATTTCTCGCGGGCAGGCGAGGACTCTTACAGGCGCATGCATGTGATATTCCATAGCCAGATGGATCAGATCTCCGGCTGGGCGAGGATGCAGGACAAGGCTACCGGCGTCATCCGGCAACTGGGGGAGGGTAATGCGAAGCTCCGGGGCGAGCGCGACCTGCTAAGGGCGAAGATCGCCGGAAGGGTGAAGCAGGAGGAGGAGACCGCTGCCGTGTTGCAGAGGACGGGCGTCATCATCAAGAAACTTATGGACGAGAATGCCATGCTCCGCATCGAGCGCAACAGGCTGGTGGAGGAATCCATGGATGCTGCCAAGCAGCGTATTAAGGACATGAAACTGATGAAAGAGATCATCGCCCGCCGCGAGAACTAGTCTCCACGACCTGCAGCTCATAAAGAAAGTAGAGATCAGCGAGCCAGATCGTTGTATGCGTCTTCCTTCTTCTTTTACCCTTGTGTATTTCGGGCGTAGCCGCATGTGGCTTTTCTAATTATCTTCCTAATTATGTAAGACAATTATTATCCACTCTCGTCGTCCTTATATATATTCATCAGTCTTGCTATAAGTCGCCGTAGATGCTATATAGGTCCGTCGGATCTTACATCAAGATCCGTGCAAAATTTTCTTTTCAGATTTTCTTTTTTCTCTCTTAAATCTCAGTCGAGTGAGACATTGCCACGCCATTAAACAGAGGCTCGGGCGCCATTAATGGAGACCTTGGGAGAGAGGTGGACGACAGATGGACGTCAAAGGGTTCTCCTCCCGATAAGCACGCGCAGGGGTCTGATCGCACGCCTCCCGTACTCAAATAGCTACCATGCACGGCGCCTCCTAGCTAATAAAAAAAGGGGACGCGTGGCGGCATGTAAATGGTAAATAGAACGCCCACGGTTTCAATAATACTTGTGTTTCCGATTATAACGTGACAACACTTGTTCCAAAATGACTTTGTTGATTGTTAATGTGTGCGCCTTCGCAAATCGGACAGCAAAATTACCACAGCATGTTGGTGCCATGTCATGGCACCAAGCCAAGTTTCATGATATTCATGCGTGTTTCGGATTTACAGGAATTAAAAAACCAAGTTTCTCAATGTTTCCAGCCGAGCCATGACGCCTAGATGTTTGAATTTCATTCCCATTTCTTGCATGGGACCTAGAAATTTACCCGAGGACACACATGTGATTTTTCAACCAGCTTTGGTGCACTGGAGCATGTGCTTGTATTTAAAATTTGAATTATGCACACAAAGGTGACACGTTCCCTCTCAGAACCACGAGCCTTCTTGAGAGAAGCTCCGGTTTGCAAGAAACTTATACCAAAACTTGTTCCTATTCTGCAATTTTTTTACCACAGCATGGTAGTACCATGACATGACACCATGCCAAGTTTCATGATTTTCAGGCGTGTTTTGGATTTACAAGAATTTTGAAACCAAGCTTCTCATTGTTCTAAGCCAAACCACGATGCCCAGATGTTTGAATTTCATTCCCATTTCTTGCATGGGACCTAGAAATTCACCCGAGGACACACATGTGATTTTTTAGTCAACTTTGATGCACGGGAGCATGTGCTTGTAGTTCAAATTTGAATTATGCACATTAAATGACCAGAAACTCAATTAATGTATAAAAAAGGCCAAACGAACCCGGAATAATTCCAAAATTTAACAGGACACTCATATAGTTCTATGTTGCCTATGTAAAGAAAATCTGGCGGGAGGCAGCGTATATTGTTTCGCACACAAAGGTATAAAGAAATAAAGAAATTAGCCCTATTTAATTCTTGGGTTCTTATTATTTATGCCACTAGTTGTGTATCACTACTCAGTTTTGCCATTAGAAGTTACAACTACTCAAAAATGCCATCGATCCGTGAGATGCCTGCTCAAAAATGCAATTAGATATCTAAAAAATGCCATCGTTAAGTTAGATGTTTGCTCAGAAATGCCAGTAGACATTGTTATTTTCACGTCAAACCCGTTGACCATGTTACATGACAAAAATAAGCCGATTCTCACAATGATAAGTTAATGGTGTCCAACACAACACACCCCTCAAATAAAACTAAGCACCCTAGAATTCTTTGACAAAACTAAGCACCCTGAAATTCTTTGACAACTCAACTGCTGGCTATATGATGTTGGCTATATATATTGTGCGTATATAATGTCAAGAAACGAGTGGTAGTACTATACCAACTAAAAGATGAAATGTACGAAATATAACAAGAAGAAACATAACATAGTTCTGCTGGGGGCTCAGCACAACACACCTCTCAAATAAAACTAAGCACACCAGAAATTAAACTAAGCAACTAATCCGGTAGACACTGCATTAGAACCACCATGAGCAACGACACTGCCACCTTACTCGGAGTCCTCGTCCACGTCCTCGACTTCGTCCTTGTCCCTCTTCCTCTTGGGCGATACTTCTTTGCTTGAACCGCACACTTGCCTCTTGCTCTTCATCCAACCCTTGTAGATATTGAAACAAAGGTAGCCATCCATTGCAGCGTAGTGGATGCGGTCTCTATCTAGTACAGTCCACTGCCATGCACGATGAAACGTGTGCGGGGCTTTCTTCAGTTCACCGTACATAGGATGAACCATGGCTCCTCCCAGGGTCAGCATTGAAGGCTGATCAAGGGAGGGCACCAGCCCTTCCTTCTGGAGGTCGAAGGGGTCGCCTACAACGAGGCCTATCCGACCAGGATTTCCTTGTCGTTCCTAAAGTCTACAGTAACGAATTTGACTCGGCCGCCCTTGACGAAGTTCTTAAATTCCTCGCACTCAACGTCAGCATGACATATGTGGTAGACCAAGCATAAGTCATGCACGCAAACCTGGATCACGGCGGGCTTCTTCTTCTCTGCCTCCTTTAGTTTCTTCTCGCTTCCCAGGACTATGGTGTACTCAACATCTATCCTAGCGACCCACTCATCATTTGAGTTTTCGAACATGCGTTTGAAGCGAGCAAGGCATTCTTTCACCATTGCGGAAGAACGGGTGTAGATGACATCGAACTCATCGCCGGTGATGGTTCTAACCTTGTACTCACCGCCGATCATGGAGATTTGGGATGCCATGGATTTGGGAGGAGGGTTAGGATTAGTGGAACTGTCGTAATGTGAAACAACGGGACGACTAGGAGCGGTTTATCGATTGTAAAAATGTCGAGTGGGGGGGGGGCGTGGGAATGGCAGGGTAGTGGCTTGCCTGGTGGATAAATGGATTCATGCACAGTACTATGGAGGCCCAATTAGATGTCATGTCTACTCGATGCCCAATTAAATGGCTTTCGATGTCATGTCAAGCATCGGGAAAATTACAGGTGATACGAAGCTTTCCATTCTCCCATGATACGGGCTTCCGAGAGCCCTTGGATCTGAGATCGAACGGTTGCATGGCGTGATTCTAGACCTATGGGTGAATATCCTATCCTGGAGGGTTATTCTGCAAATTTTCAGCAACTTAGCATGCGCGTTCGATCTCAGATCCAAGGGCTGCCAGCAGACCGTATCATGGTCGCACCTACCACGACCGTCGCCTCGCTCGCGCGGTCGCACCCTTGGAGATTTAACACGGTGCGTTAGGCTATCTGATGTTGGCATGTCATATATAGTCATCACTTAGTCACTCATACAACAAGGTTAGCTATAAGGTTGGCTATAAAAGTATTTTTTATTTACTTCTCTCTATCTCTTTCTTCATAGTATTTATTGCATTTGCCAAGGAGTGACCTCTTCCAATGAAATGGTGCTTAGATGAGGTGCTATGGGCATTAAATGGCTTAGCAACTCAAGTCCCCAATGCATAGGTGCTTAGTTTTTTGTTGCTAAGTTTGCTTCATCTAGGTACACGCGCTTATCACCGTTTCTTCCTGGGGTCACCAAACTAGTCTCTCTCTCTTCTTAATTAACTTGCCACATCAGACTTTATGCCTATGTGGCAGGCTTAGCACCTGTAGGATCAAGTACAATAGTGGGCTATAAGCCCGCTTTACATGGCATTTTTGCATATGTGGGGGAAAGAGGCAAGGAAAAACTGGAGGAGTGGGCTCTCAAGCAAGAGCCAGCCTCTACATGGTGGAGCATCGGGAGAGGCACCTGTATGGAGGTGGTCCGGAATCCGGCTTGGCAGTTAAAATTATAATGTCAAGTCAAATCACCGGGCCCCACCTGTCCAGCAGTAACTCACTGTCAAACCCTACGTTTGCAGCAGCCTACTCTCTCATCTTCTCGCGTCTCTGTCGAACCGACTAGGCAGAACTGCCCCGCCTACCGCGCAGGAAAAGCCCCGCCCTCGACTTTTAAATAGTACAGTATACTAATTTTGTATCCATGGATTGCGCCATGGAGCAAAGCCTCAAGAAAACGGCGGTACACATGTACGGAGTGTACAACACGCCCGTCGCGTTCGCGTCGCACCCCAGACGGTCGGTCGGTCTGGCACGATGCTCTCTGAATGGAACGCGCGTCATATTGCGTTTGCACACACATGTGGGACTGCAATTGAGAACCGACCATAGGAACACTCCACGGCCCCGCAAGTCGGGTGAGTTAATAGAAGTACATACGTTGGTACCTGGACGATCCCTGCAAGACACGGAAGATCAGTTCGTCCATGCATGTGACCAGACTCCAGCAGACACGCCTGGATTGGCTATCGTCTACATATCATGCAGGCTGTGTTGTACAGGGCTGTAGTTCTGGTGAGAAATCTAAAAAAAGGTTTCTTGTCATCTCGCAAAATTAGGTGTCATGTTCTTCGGATCACTGCGAGGGTTAAACAGCGACAACTGAGTTGGGCTAGTCATTGGGGGCACATGCACGAAGACTACTCGGCTGCCATCTAGGTCAAGCCGGCTATGTTAATTAGGACATCTATCGACGGACCCCTTTTTTACGAGTTTATCTTTAATTTGAGCTTTGATCCTCGTCTAGTTTGTCCGTCGGGATTCATCTTGTCTCCTTTGGGCAGTGAGGTTATGATTTCTTGTCATGTGGCATTTTTTCATGTTATATGTTATAATCCGGTGCTTCAGATCAAAATGACGATAACTGCGCCTCCGGGGCACGTGCATGAAGACTTCTCGACAGTCATTGCCGAGGTCAAGCCGGCTCCGGCCGGTAGACAAAAGAAAACTAGTACTCCACTATATAGGCAGGAGCCTCCGCGCTTTCTTGCTAGTGTTGCTCTCTTCACACTGTCTCGTCCTCTCTAGATCTAAACACGACAGCGGTGGCAACACACACTCTCTCTCTACTCACCGCTGGTCACAGATCCAGCCGGATCCTCTCCGCCGGGGAAGGTGAGAAGGTGCAACGTTCACGCGGTCGTCCTCGGCAACGACTCTTACCCACTTCCGGCGCGTCCCGATCAGCGTGCCTTGCCATTCTCTCCCAAGCATCGCTGGTGAGGGAGGGCCTCCCACCCCTTCTTCCTCGCTGCCGTAGTGTGGGCAGATCCAGCCTCCCGCCGCCCACCTAGCGACATCCTGGTGACCCTCAGGTATAACTTCCTTTGAAACCGGCCTTGCTCTACTTCCCGAGCTCCTGACATCGCTGCATTTGTATCTTTTACTATTTCTCAGGCCCCCTCGTGTAGATAGGATCGATCGGCTGTTCGAAAACCACCTAATTTTTTACTGTCAAGAGGTAAAACTAGTTCATGCACTCGAATCTAGTAGTACTTGGTTCAAACAAGGAAGAAAGGGGGTGGGGGTGGGGGAAGATTTGTTACCTGAATCTAGGACTTGGTCGAAGGAGGAAATAATGGGGGCAAAAAGTAGCAGAGACTGGCTATCCAACTGGTCTCCAGGTCTAATAGGGAAATAAAGGGAACGCAGTACAAACTCAATATAAACCCGATCTATTGGTTGAAAAAGGAAAGAAAGTGGGGACTGGGGGACAAGTCAACAGAGTAAGTCCAGCACTAGATTTGCTAGCCTCACACAGTATAAGGTGGCTATATACCGAACAAAAATGGGACCAACCCAGATATCCTCTTCTGATGTTTGCTGCCTCGAGTCGCTCTTATGTAATGCCACTGGTAAAATGTAGCAGTCACACTGTTAAAAGTAAGGACACGTTAAACCAATGTTGTTTTCAATGTAATGCCTCTAGTAATATGAATCAATGGCACTTTTTTCATGTCTTGCTAAATTTCCCATTAAGATAAGTTGCTTCTTTTCGTTAGAGATGCAACTTTCATGGTCCGCCTACTCTCCAGGAGCTTCATGACCAACCTTGATGTTGCTCAATTTTATTGCAACTAATGAAGAAGAAGCTCTGTGGGTTTCGTTTTCTGATGGAAATGGAACCGGGGCTGGAGCCCTTTTCTTAAAAGAAGAAGAAGAAGAAGCTGCTAGCTCATGGGACATTGCTTCATTTTAGGTGAACTGCACCAAAAGGTCCTATGAATTGAATCATCCATGTTGGTGACTGGTGTCATCCCTTCTACGATGGCGTTGATTGCAGATATGGTTCCCATCACGAGGTATGTTCCTTTTTGGTCTGACCGTTTGCCAAAGATCCTGCATGTTGATCCTTCTCTTGTGCTACTGTTTTTGCACTGCCATGATAAAGCAATAGTGTTATTATTTTGCACCTTAATCTAGTGGCACTATTAATTTGAGGCAATGTTTTGGCACCGCTAGTGCCACTGTTTTTTTATATATCGAAAGAGGGGGTTCCCTCCGATTTCATTAAAGAAACCCAACCATAGGGAACCATTATCCGACAACATCTCAGTGTAGACGGGCAGTTATGCAACTACTACTAGAACGGACTGAGTACTAGCAGGAGACAAGTTCGCCACATAAGCTAGGCAGGTAGGGGGACGCAGCACCAGCTCGACCAAGTTTGGATTACAACCCAAATGCTACCACAGAAACATCAGGGGGAAGATAGGGACTGAAAGAGCCAGCTTCAGCATCCCAGTTGAAGCACCCTCGGCCTTCATCCTTGCGACGCACGGTACACCTCATTTGCCACCTGCTCGACCCTAGTGTCACTGATAAAATGAAGTAATAATACAGTTAAAATAGAGCGAGTGTCCTCTTTATCATTTCATTTCCAATGTAGATAAAGAAAGTGCTTCTCTTTGTTAATGTATGTTTCATCAACTAGTCCCATTGTTAATGTTTAAGCGTTTTTGCAAAATGGGGTGCTTAATTTTAGTTGATCTGCACAAAAATAGAGATTTGAATGTCTCAAGGCCTCTCCTTGTACTACCGTTGTACACTGATGTTCATCACTGGCAGAAGGTGTATCGGGGAGACTTGGGTCGATTTCCAGGATGATGTAATATTTTCTTCTATTTATTAGTGTATGTTTCATCAACTAGTGCCACTATAATCTAATCACGCCATTTCATTATTTGTGCAAACAGGGTTATTCAGCTGCATTTTGGTGGAACTGCACAAATGTACGGATGGAACCGCCATATATGCAGAGTGCGAGGTGCCAAGTAAAAATTACCGACACCAACCCTGCTCCATTTAAGCATTGGCATCCACCACCATCAGTGGGATGTGTGGCGCTCACTGTGGACAGATCTTTCTCAGCAGCAAATCCTCTAACCAAATACTATTAGCTTAGACTTAAAAAAATACTAATAGCTTATATTGGCAGTTTTCTAGGGATGTACTCTTTTCTGAAAGAAGCACCAATCTATTTTTCTTTATTTGTACACAGTGTCACAACTTTGACCCAAAGGTCCAGAGCTATTTTAGGGTGATTGGCGTAGTACTCGGAGACTGATTGTAAGCATGATTTTTATTAGTTGTCACACTGATTGTAAGCATGAGCAGATGGAAGATTAGGTTAGTGCGAAGCTTACCTTAAACCCTACCGACGCCGTTGAAACGAGGCGAGCATCGAGGGAACCGTGGAGAACGGCGGGGAAGCGACGTCGCGCCATCCGGCCTCCTCTTGCGATGGGAGAACGAATACTCCTGTGGCTCCGCCTGGCTCTGCACCCTCACGAATGGCACACCGTACTCGATCGATTCGTTATCCTCTGGGTGCTCGACCTTCGACCTGTACGCCCACCACCTCCGCCTGACTTTCGCCTCGGGTGAATCTGTCTGCTCCATCGCCCAGAGGAGATACTCGATGAACTCAAAAGACTGCGGCGTGATTGCCGCCGAGGAGTACATCGTCGCCCTTATCGCCGTCGTCTCGCTCTTTCGCATACATTGCCACATGGCCCTCACCGTCCTCGAAATCTCCCACTCATTGTCAAACCAAGTAAGGATGTCCTTCAACCTGGCTAACTTTGCCTGGTCACCGCCGGTGATCTGCCTGATTCGCTGCTGCATCCCCTCCATAGATGTCCTTCTGAGTGGTCCGGTGCTAGCTTTGGAAGATGGGAGGAGAGACGGTGGTCTTGCAATAGAGAAGAGGGAGAGGCGAGACGGTGGTTTTGGAATGGAGATGATGGAGAGGAGAGGGGGTGGTTTTGAAATGGAGAAGAGGGAGAGGCGAGACGGTGGTTTTGGAATGGAGATGATGAAGAAACTGCAAGTTTCAGTTTCAGATAAGAAACTCCAAGTTCAGTTTCAAATAAGAAACTGCAACTTTCAGAGGCAGAGCATTTATATTAACACGGCATTTTCAATCAGTGTTAACATCATGCTGGAAGTTCTATTCATGGTCGAAACTGGCACTACCAGCCAGTTAACATCATGCTGATCAACATTCATGCATAGCACATCTTCATATGATGCACAGTCAAAAAGATATGCTATTTTCAAAATGCCCACACAATGTCGAGTGTGCGAAAAACAGAGAAAACGAGGGACGAAGTTTTGGCAAGTGTAGGACATGGTGTGCGTAGATGACAATTGGGACCCACATGTCAATAAAGGCAGAGGCAAAAATTTTGGAGATATTTTCTCTGCACAGGTGGAATCGAACCCAGGCGGAAGAGCTGTCGGGTAGTGCCACTCGGCCACTGGGCTAGTTCAGTTGTTTCGTTACTAATAAGGCACTTCCTCAGGTTGTCGGATCTCCTCCTGCGCCTTTGTGCGCTCGCCGCGATGCCGCTGTCTGCCGTTGTGAACATGCTGAACAAACGAGAGGAATCTGGAAAGGACTGTACGTGGAGAGGCGGACAGTTGGGACCCACCAGGTCTATGGCCGTACGCAACCAAGTGCCTCATCGAAAAAATACTTCCTCCTAATGCTATACTGACGTTGGGGCCCACGGGTTTGTCAACATAGTTACATTTTTTTAGGTGCTTCAACGTAGTTACTATAGGAGATAAATTCACAACGAAGCCGGGGAGCTGGCAGGTATCATTTATTATCACTGGGGCAGCAAGTATCAACTGGGTTTTGGGCTGCCCCGTCTAGGCTTTCTTTTTTAACATGCGCAGCCCACGACCTCGGGTGGGAGGTCCATAGGCCTGTTTGTATTTTCTTGAGGGCCGTCATGTATCGACCGGCCTATGGACCTCCCATCCAAGGTTTTATTTTTCCTGAAACATCGGCAGCCCAATTTATGTATTTTTTTGAAGAAAACACAGAGGTCTGTTCTATTTTTCTATATAAGAATAGGAACACCTGGTCCAACTTATGTTTCCCTTCTAACTATATTATATATATTTAAATTATTTTATATGTTATTATATATTATTGTTATTGTCATCATATATTTAACAGATACTTACATATGTAAGAAAACAATATCCCACATCTTGTTAACTTATAAAAATAATTTCTTCACAATAAAATCCTGGATTTTTTTGGCAACGAAAATCCTGGTGATTATGTACAAAAGCTTGCTAAGATTTAAGGACCAATGTAATAATAAATCACTTATTATTTAAATAAATATATATATAACAAAATGCTCAGCCCCTGTTTATTTTTTGATAACATTGTTGCGCCCACCCCAACATTATAATTAGAATCAGCCCAGCAAAATCGTGTATTTCGAGAAAGTGCAAATGGCCTGTAATTTTTTAGGGAAAACATAAATGGGCCGCATGGATGCTACATTATTTGTTCACCCAGCCCAGCTAATGGACTGTAATTCAAAAAAAAAGATCAAATGGACTGTAAATTCTACCCCGCAAAAAAAGATTGTAAATTCTGGAAAAATGGGTTGAATACGTGCCACATTTTTGGAGGCTGAAATATGGGCCAATAGGCCGAAGCCAATGCAAGTTGTTGTCAACTTAGACAACAAATGATTCTGACATCGTTAGCTGTTGGATTTACATCCAACGACCAGCATCCATCTTCAATCTCTCGTCTTCTTCCTCCAGTGCTGCCAGGACCACCTGCTCCCGCCTCCTGCTGCTAGCAGCTCTGCTTAGCACGCTTCGCTGTGAAGCGCTACTCCACCGTTGGCCAGGCCATCCCTCCACCCCTCCACACCTCCTGTTCTGCTCCACCGACTGCCGAACCACACCGCACCAGAACCAGTTAACCCTTGTACACCTCTCCGTCTGCGACTCTACTCCCGCATCTTCCCATCTCCGGCTCGTTGCTGTCCGGGGCCTCGCCGTCGTCCACCACCTTGGATGCGCTCGGCGCGGAGTGGTCAACGTGGTCAACGAACGACACCATCGGAAGTAGACTGTGCGTGGAGAGGCTGACAGCTGGGTCCACGGCCTCACGGTAGGAAATGCCTCCTTATTACGCGCAAAATAATGATTCCTCCACCTGACAGTTGGGACCCACCGGAAGGGCCTCTGTATTTCGCAAAAAAACGTTCCCACCGCTGACAGGTCAGACCCACCAGCTATATCTTCGCACGCAAGGAAGTGCCTCCTTATTACGCACAATAAAATGAATACTTCCCCTGCTAGTTGGGACCCACCTTGGTGGGAGGCTGACTTGTGGGCCTACTAAGTTGACGGGGACGAAGTGCTTTGTCAACTTAGTCAATATGAACGATTCTAGATCCAGTGACCGTACGGTGTCCATCCAACGGCCGTAGTGCTTCTTCAACCTCTGGTCTTCTTGCTCCAGCCGCCCAAAGCAGCACCGGTCGTGCCGCATGCTCCTGCCTCCCGTGGCCGGCTGTGCTGCCGCGGAGGCCTCACCGCCCCCTACTATTCCCACCGTTGGCCAGGCCCTGCGGCGGCGGCAGCCTCACACCGCAGTCAAACGAGTGAACCCTCGTACTCCTCTCCGCGCGGGCTTCCACTGCTGCGTCTTCCCCGGCTCCGCGTCGTCCCCTTCCTAGGCCTCGCCGTCGTCCACCGCCCTGGTGCTCTCGGCGCGGCGTGGTCAACGTGGTCAAGGAACGGCTTCCATCGGACGTGGCCTGTTCAACCAGCCCTCTCCACGGGCTACTATTCAACTAGCCCTCCACGGGCTACTGTTCAACCAGCCCTCCACGGGCTACTGTTCATCCAGCCCTCCACCGTCTACTGTTCATCCTGCCCTCCACGGGGTGGTCCTGTTCATCCAGCCCTCCACGGGCTCCTGTTCATCCAGCCCCAACCGGCTCGATCGATCGGGGTCCTGTTCATCCAGAGGCAACACCACGGGGTCCTGTTCATCCACCCCCACCAGGAACTGTTCATCCAAACCCCCCTAGCAACGCTCACTGTTCATCCAGAGGCAGCATCGATCGGCTTCAGTTAGCAGCAGTATCGAAGGAATCGGTCGATCGGGTTCAGTTAACAGCCATCGATCGATTGCTCGGGTTCAGTAACGCGTAGCCTGCAGTGCAATCGCTCGGGTACAGTTAGAGCCCAATGCCTCGCTCGGGTTCAGTTAGAGCGCAACGCCTCGCACCCACGTGCATGCGTGTACGAGAGAAACGCGCATCGCTCGGCCCCGACCACCCACGGTAACCGGGAACACCCCGATATTTTCCTCGCCCTCGCTTCTACCACGGTTTTTTCCGTCATGGACGGCCCAAAGAATGCCATGCAGCTGCGTCTCCGGCCTGCCCAGGACGAAAAGCCCATTTTCTGTCATGATTTTTTTTATAGAAGTATGACCCCACCACATCTATGATGATACCGGGTTTTGTCACAATTATCGTCATAGAAGTGTCATAAGTATGACAGAAAAAATTCGTTCGGCCCAAAATGTCACGGATGTGTCTTTTTTTTGTAGTGCCCGCCCCCGTATATAAAGGAGGGTAGGAGGAGGCAGCCGGCCTGGAGGGGGCGCGCCAGGGGGGGAGTCCTACAAGGACTCCACTCCTAGTAGGATTTTCCCCCTTTCCTTCCAATGGAGAGGGGAAAGGGGAAAGAGGAGGAGAAGGAGAAGGAAAGGGGGGCCGAGCCCCCAACCCTTGTCCAATTCGGATTGGGCAAGGGGAAGCGCGCGCCACCTCCCATGGTCTACCTCCTCTTCTCCACTATGGCCCATGAGGCCCATTAACTTTCCCGGGGGGTTCCGATAATCTCCCGGTACTCCGAAAAATCCCCGAACCTCTTCCGAACTATTCTGGTGTCCGTATAACCTTCCAATATATCAATCTTTACCTCTCAACCATTTCAAGACTCCTCGTCATGTCCGTGATCTCATCCAGGACTCCGAACAAACTTCGATCACCAAAATATATAACTCATAATACAAATCGTCATCGAACGTTAAGCGTGCGGACCCTACGGGTTCGAGAACTATGTAGACATGACCAAGACACATCTCCGGTCAATAACCAATAGCGGAACCTGGATTCTCATATGGTTCCTACATATTCTACGAAGATCTTTATCGGTCAAACCGCATAACAACATACGTCATTCCCTTTGTCATCGGTATGTTACTTGCCCGAGATTGGATCGTCGGTATCCTCATACCTAGTTCAATCTCGTTACCGGGAAGTCTCTTTACTCGTTCCGTAATGCATCATCATGTAACTAGCTCATTAGTCACATTGCTTGCAAGGCTTATAGTGATGTGCATTACCGAGCGGGCCCAGAGATACCTCTCCGATACACGGAGTGACAAATCATAATCTCGATCTATGCCAACCCAACAAACACCTTCGCAGACACCTGTAGAGCATATTTATATTCACCCAGTTACGTTGTGACGTTTGATAGCACACAAGGTGTTCCTCCGGTATTCGGGAGTTGCATAATCTCATAGCCAGAGGAATATGTATAAGTCATGAAGAAAGCAATAGCAATAAAACTAAACGATCATTATGCTAAGCTAACGGATGGGTCTTGTCCATCACATCATTCTCTAATGATGTGATCCCATTCATCAAATGACAACACATGTCCATGGTCAGGAAACTTAACCATCTTTGATTAACGAGCTAGTGAAGTAGAGGCATACTAGGGACACTCTGTTTTGTCTATGTATTCACGCATGTACTAAGTTTCCGGTTAATACAATTCTAGCATGAATAATAAACATTTATCATGATATAAGAAAATATAAATAACAACTTTATTATTGCCTCTAGGGCATATTTCCTTCAGTCTCCCACTTGCACTAGAGTCAATAATCTAGGTTACATAGTAATGATTCTAACACCCCTGGAGTCTTGGTGCTGATCATGTTTTTCTCGTGGAAGAGGCTTAGTCAACGGGTCTGCAACATTCAGATCCATATGTATCTTGCAAATCTCTATGTCTCCCTCCTTGACTTGATCGTGGATGGAATTGAAGCGTCTCTTGATGTGTTTGGTAGTCTTGTGAAATCTGGATTCCTTCGCCAAGGCAATTGCTCCAGTATTGTCACAAAACATTTTCATTGGACCCGATGCACTAGGTATTACACCTAGATCGGATATGAACTCCTTCATCCAGACTCCTTCATTTGCTGCTTTCGAAGCAGCTATGTACTCCGCTTCACACGTAGATCCCGCCACGACGCTCGGCTTGGAACTGCATCAACTTACAGCTCCACCATTCAATAAATACGTATCCGGTTTGCGACTTAGAGTCATCCGGATCAGTTTCAAAGCTTGCATCAACGTAACCATTTACGACAAGCTCTTTGTCACCTCCATAAACGAGAAACATATCCTTTGTCCTTTTCAGGTATTTCAGGATGTTCTTAACCACTGTCCAGTGATCCACTCCTGGATTACTTTGGTACCTCCCTGCTAAACTTATAGCAAGGCACACATCATGTCTGGTACACAACATTGCATACATGATAGAACCTATGGCTGAGGCATAGGGAATGACTTTCATTTTCTCTCTATCTTCTGCAGTGGTCGGGCATTGAGTCTGACTCAACTTCACACCTTGTAACACAGGCAAGAACTATTTATTTGACTGATCCATTTTGAACTTCTTCAAAACTTTATCAAGGTATGTGCTTTGTGAAAGTCCAATTAAGCGTCTTGATCTATCTCTATAGATCTTGATGCCCAATATATAAGCAGCTTCACCGAGGTCTTTCATTGAAAACTTCTTATTCAAGTATCCGTTTATGCTATCCAGAAATTCTGTATTATTTCCAATCAACAATATGTCATCCACATATAATATTAGAAACGCTACAGAGCTCCCACTCACTTTCTTGTAAATACAGGCTTCTCCAAAAGTCTTTATAAAACCATATGCTTTGATCACACTATCAAAGCGTATATTCCAACTCCGAGAGGCTTGCACCAGTCCATAAATGGATCACTGGAGCTTGCACACTTTGTTAGCACCTTTTGGATCGACAAAACCTTCTGGTTGCATCATATACAACTCTTCTTTAAGATATCCATTAAGGAATGCGGTTTTGACATCCATTTGCCAAATTTCATAATCATAAAATGCGGCAATTGCTAACATGATTCGGACAAACTTAAGCATCGCTACGGGTGAGAAGGTCTCATCGTAGTCAACTCCTTGAACTTGCCGAAAACCTTTCGCAACAAGTCGAGCTTTGTAGACAGTAACATTACCGTCAGCGTCAGTCTTCTTCTTAAAGATCCATTTATTCTCTATGGCTTGCTGATCATCGGGCAAGTCAACCAAAGTCCACACTTTTTTCTCATACATGGATCCCATCTCAGATTTCATGGCCTCAAGCCATTTCACGGAATCTGGGTTCATCACGTGAGATGGAGTAGTTTTCAATGGTGAACATCTCTATCACTACAAAAAAATACACTTCCGTGATGATACGTGTTTCTCACAGTAGGTCGTGTTTTTTGTCATGCATGTACATCCATGATAAATTTATGACAGAATCAAGATAGTCATACCTGTGCTATCGTAGAAGTGTTCCATGACATTACCAAAATTATCATCACGGAAGTGTCCACTTCCATGACGATAAATCGTGCGTCACAGAAGTGCTTTCGTCAAGGGTGACCGACACGTGGCATCCACCGTAACGGAACACCGTTAAGCTATCGGGTCCGGTTTTGGATCCGTAACCCGTTAACAGCCCCGACCAATGGGGATTTTCCATGTGTAAAATCATCATTGGCTGGAGGAAACACGTGTCGGCTCACCGTTGGGACAGATGTCATCCACTCATTGGACCCAAAGCGCCTATGATACGTTGACACGTGGCACGGCCCAACAGAGGCCCATTCCTGTGAAAAGGCCGGCCCGTTTGACTTGGTCAAAAGGTGGCGGGCCGGCCCACGACAAGCCTGTTAACGACCTATTCGCATATAGCCCATTTACAGCCCGCTAACCCAGGGCCCGTTTACGGCCTATCCGAATTAGGCCCAGTAGCGTCATCTGGGCCGTCCAATATAATTCCATCCCATTTTAACTTTCGGCCCATGTATGGCCCATGACGTCTTTCGGCCCATATGAGGCCCTTAGTAACTTCGGCCCATTAACGGCCTGTGGTAAAACTGGCCCGTAATGAACAGTGTATCACTTATACCCATTAACGACCCGTGGTAAAACTGGCCCGTAATGAACAGTGTATCACTTTATACCCATTAACGGCCCATTATTCAGTTGGGCCATTTCCAGCCCATGTTATCTTTCGGCCTTCTCAGGGCCCATTTATTCTTGGGCTCATTTCCAGCATTCGTTTAGCTACGACCCGTTACCGTCATTTTCTGCTTGTGGACCAAATTCAGCCCGTTTGTGGCCCGTTAATACGTTGGGCCGTTTTCATAGCGTCATCAAACACGGCTGATTAACGACGGCCCGTTATGGTCGGCCCAGGAACGAACGATTTCAACTCTAGCCCATTTACGTCCATAATGTGGTCTGTTATTGGCCCATGTTTGGCCAACCGATCATATGGCCCGTAGAAGGCCCATTGATGATACGGCCCATCGAAGGCCCATTGTGTCTACGGCCCGTATAAGGCTCATTGTTTCTACGCCCCATAGAAGGCCCATTGTTTCTACGGCCCTTAGAAGGCCCATTGTTTCTACGGCCCTTAGAAGGCCCATTGTTTCTACGGCCCTTAGGAGGCCCATGTTAACTACAGTAAATATGTAGCCCATGGTTAATGTGGCCTAGTTTTAAAAAATAGGTTATTGCAGCCACTAGCAAACCGCGGAAGAACTGCACTGACTACAAGAAAACAAATAAACAAGACAATAAGGAAATAAATAAGCAACCAACTTTCGCTAGGCTATCATGGCTATTACACATATTACATCCACTGGGCATTAAAGTTTGCCACCAGTGCAAATATAGGGAACACCCTACACTATACAAAAGGAAGGTTGGCATAAAAGTTAACAGTCTAGCAGATAAATGCACCACCAGAAGTTCAGAAGCTCAGTTCATTTGACCTGACTGTTACGTTTTCATGTTGTATTGTCCGATGGAGCACCATAACCTTCGCCTTCAGTTCTCCTAGGCTCCTGAACAACATAGCAAATGTCTGATAGTCTGGTTTCAAAACCATGCATATCTTGACAACATCGAACAATGTCACTCCTTGTTTCACAAACGGTCTCTGTTAGGGAATGGACTTGTGTCTGGAGCGCAGATACAACATTGTTTTGAGCTTGCATATCTTGATCATGAGGCAGTTTGGACAAGATTGCCTTAACAACCAAGCCAGTATTATGCAGGAACGTGCTTTTGGCACTGTTAGTGGGCAGGTACTGACCCACTGCAGCAAGAGCTAACATTGCTGTTATAGTTGCCTCGCCACCTTTAGAAGGTGGCGGTTCCACCATTTTTTCCATAGCTCGCTGAAAAGTTGAGGTTTTACATTAGTAGTACCAGAACAGAAGATATTAAGGAGGCAGCAAAACCAAACAAAATAGCTTTGGTCTATATACAGAACTTATTCTGGTGAACCCGTGTAAAATAATAGTTGTATTTTATTGCAAAGTACATAATAAAACCAGGTTCCAATCATATGACCATGTACCATCGCTAATGTATTGTCTATTTCTTCACATTGTATTGAGGGCTAAGGATAAAGAGACGAAGTTTATAATACGGTAAGCATAGTATGACATCATTCATATCACAAAACAACTGAGAACAGACAAACAGGCAATTGTAATGTTGTGTGGGCAAGTCCAGCACGGAACTAGATTACAGGTCAAGATCAAAGGAACATCACTCCTCTCTTTTAAACCTTGTAAGGTCCAATGATACGCTAAGACAATTGTTTATAAAATTGAAAGAGTAATAGACATTGGCTGCAAACCATGCAGTTCAAGGCACAAGTTAGAGTAAGTAGTAGTTAAAAGGCATGAGGATTAAGGACTTACAACAGCGGCTTTGACTGGTGTAGTCATGCCCTTCTTCTTGCTGGTGTGACAGTCCTTGAAGATTTCCACAGCATTTGGTTCAGGTACTTTTTGGTCCTTGCGGGCTTTCCTCTGCATTTGGGACAAGTCAATATAGATCTGATAATATGGTACAGCGAAAAGAGTGAAATAGCAGCTAATTACAAGAGCTTCGCAGTGTGCAATATAGCTACGAGATCCTGTCATCTGTTGGAATTTCACTTTCATACGGTTGGCCTTGTTCTTTGAACAGTTCACCTACAAGAAGATAGATTTGTGTGGCACATGCGTAAATAGGACTTCAACATGTGATCTGATGACATATATATAATGTACCTGATACTTCGGATCGGACCAGTGTTTAACGAGGCCTCTCCAGTCTTCATCAGATATATTTTCCACTGGAGATGTTTGGGCAAGTTCACTGTTAGCCTTGTCTTCAAAGTGAGTTTTCCTCAAGTTATACCGACACTGTCGCAGAGCAGACTTGAAAACATGGGTGCAAGCTTGTCTGGTTGCATCATCTTGGCTATCCAACTTGAACCTCATCTGTTGAAAATTATGGGAGTCTCATTATCAGCAACCTAGAAAGTATTGGACAGAGCAAGACGATATTACTAGTTTCCATACATAACCATACTTACAGATAAATGGTAGAGGAAGGTGTTGAACTGGGTTTCGTCTTTGTCATTCCTGTACTGAATCCATGTTGGGAGGATACGTACATGACACCTAACAGCAACCGCTGCCTCTGATACTAACTTGGCTAACTCTGTAGCATCACGTGGCCTTTTTAAACCTGCCTCAAAACGGATCTCCATTCTTCCTCCTCTAGATTTAGTTAACCTATCAAGCATTATGCCTGATGTTTGTTTCCTCTTGCGCCTAGGTGCTAGTCCAACAACAAACATAGGAAGTGTTAGTGTACATCAAACTGTGAGACTACATATAAAGAAGCATGCAACTGTAACTTGACTCCAGCAACTACCTTCTTGCTGTTGAAGCTCACAAAGTTCATCCGATCTTGACAACTCATCTTGTGTCAAGAGTGCTTCGGAAGTAGTGTCAGGTGGCAAGGGAGCTTGGGAACGTGCTGCTAGCTGAGTTGACCAACGAGTAAATCGTGCAGCTGGTGGTACTGTGGAAGGTGTTGCAACAACTAGGGTTGTCTCTACTTGTTTGGTGGCAGCTATTTGTTTCTGTTTGGCTTGTTCTGCAGCTCGTGTAGCACGGGATACCCTGTCGGTACAATTTTCCGCTGGACTTTGACCTTCTATTGCACCACCAGTACCAGCAGAATCTGCAGGATTGTTCCGCTTCCCTTTCCCTTTCGTTCTGTCTTGCTTTCTCTTTCTCTGTGCCATGTTAAGTCAAGCCGACAAGAAAAACGAATAACAATTTAGTTCTTCAGAACAAATGTACTTTGATGTAAGAACATGGTGTGATAGACAGATATTGTATGTTCTAGAAACAGGAACAAGTGTCTTAGTCACAAGTATAATGTGTAAAGTGAGCAGATGAAATTTAACAAAATTAGAAGCAATACAAGCTAGACATCATACATAACATGCAACCACATATAACAGTGCCAAGTTAGAGGGAGCACCTGTGATGGTGCACTAGGGGAGACGTGCTCATCACCAACACAGCTACGTTGAGTGTCTATGCATGTGTTGTCTTGGAAATCATCTTGGGGGGGTGGAGGAGTAGAATCTATAGAGGCCCTCCATTTGGAAGGAGCACCTTCATCCGCTGCCTTGCTAACTTCCTCCCGCTTTATTGATTTTGAATTGTCAAGTAAAACCAACAAGAAAAAGCAATAAAATTCACTCTTCAGAACTCATTCGTGCATGATACTGACAATCACTACTTTGATGTAAGGCAAATACATGATTCCAGGATGGAATAATACGAAAAACAGGACGACATGGCATATTCACAACTCTTTGTGTAAACTAAGCAGAAACCATTTCACCAAATAAGAAGCAATGCAAGCTAGACACCACGTGAAAGATGCAACCAATATGACTCTACCAAGTTAAAAGTGTCCCATCATAAATGACATTTCAACAAATTAGAAGCGGCGCATGCTATAAATCATATCAAAGATGCAACTAATATCACACTGCATATACTGAAGGTGTCTCGTCATATTGATTTATGCGGGATACGAAGAAACAATAGTTTTATGTGAGGACATGCTTAATAGATAGATGTACTATGTACTAAATGCAGGAAGGCATGTCACATTAACAGGTATAATGTATAAGCTAAGCAGAATAGCACATGCAGTTTAACCAGATTGGAAGAATTACAATCTAGACACCATATGCAACATGCAGCCACATATCACGCTGCCAAGTTAGAGCAAGCACCTGCGATGCTAGTGTAGGGGAAATGTGGTAATCAACTACAGAGCTACGTTCACTATCTTCATCTAGCATTGTTGTTTCTTGAGAATCATGTCGGGAGGCTGACGCTGCATTCTTTAAATGAGGAGTAATCCACTTGCCTGACTGCCTCATCATAAGTGATTGATGAGGGATACACAAGAACATTAGTTTGATGTAAGAACATGGTTAATACACAGATGTACTAGTATGTACCAAAAACAGAAAGGCATGTCATATACAAAGGTATAATGTGTAAGCTAAGCAGATGCAATTTAACCAAATTGGAAGCAATACAAGCTAGACATCCGGCTAGAGTGGTGAGCATGATCATCTAGGACCTGAGAGCCTGGTGGGAGGTGGGCTGCTTCGCCACCATCGTGGATTTTTAGTTGGCTTCCAGGTGATGCCTCTCTTTGCTGGGCTTGTCACTGGCTCGGCTAGTGCCCTGACTAGCTATTTGTCTTCTGGTGCTCATGGGATGGTGGTTCATGTAAAACATATCTTTCCTTATCTTAATAAAGACCGACTTCGGCCTTTCAAATACAAGCTAGACACCATATGGAACATGCAACCACATATGACACCGCGAAGTTAAAGCAAGCACTTGGGATGGTGGTTCATTGCGAGCGAGGTCATCAACTCCAGAGCTATGTTTACCGTCTCCATCTGCTGACACTGCACCTATTATAAGGCTGAAACGTATCTGGCCTATCCGCGTACGACGCTGGAGCGACTTCTCTCTTTTCTTTTTTGCTTCTCTCATAGCAGCAGAGTCAGAAATACCCTTGCATAAAAACACAATAGTGAGAGTATGGGTGAAGTGTGTGCAAAACTAGTGCACTGTAAAAGTAGCAGATAGCAGGTGGCTGAAAAATAAATGACAGGAGACATATGATAGCTCTACAACATTGCATGGCAAACAAAATTAGATTCTACTCCGTATGATTTTGTAATATATGAGCACAGGAAATGCAGGTACTCCTCCAGCACACCACCACATGTGGTCATATCAACATAACAGTCGACTGGAAATAACTAGGTCAATTGATTTTTTTAATGAACCGTCCGATCTATAAGGAACGGGCAGATGGCCTTCGTCTACCTCCCGCCAGTCACTGTTGACGATCTTTCTCGAACCGCCAGCGACCGCCGGCCCAGACACCTGCCTCCGCCGCCCCGCCCTCCCCTCGACCTCAGACCACCGCCGTGCTTGGCAGCGCCCCCAGGCCATCCCTTTAATCCCGGCCGACCTCCAGATCGGGCGCCAGTAGCTCTAGGCCCCACACTCCCCTAAGATAAACACCGAGGCGCTGCTTCCCCGGCGTAATAGGCGGACTAGCGCCTGTTACGCCGGCGAATGCTTCCGTTAATTGGGAATCAACTGACCAGGAATTGAAATTCAGGGGGGCGACGGACCTCTAGCTAAGGTGAAATAGTATATGAGGAGAAACCTTGTGCATCGCGAGTTACTAGGAACATCTAGTATCAAGAAGAAGCGGTCAACTAGTGTCTTCTGTGGGATGAATACCGTGCAAGCAGACACGTAAGATTTGCACGAATAAGGGAAGAGGAGTACCATTTTCGGTTGTCGGTGTGGTCGCCTCCACATGTCGCGCCGATCTTCTTCTTTTTGCCAGGGAAACTGATGTTCTGGAGGGTGCAGGCTTGGACGAACCCATGGCCAAATTGTTGACTGTGTTGCCGTGGCCGTATATCGGCGGAGGGGAAGCAGATCCGAGGCGGCGAAGGACGGCGTGGCAGGAAGAGCTCCGGTGCGGTGGAGGGTGGCGAAGTTGGAGCGGCAACGGTGAGGCGCAGGACGGCGTGGTTGAACTGGCTCGGGTACGGACGGCTCGGCCTCGGCTTCAACTACTAGCCGTGGAGGGCGTTGCGGTTGAGGTTGCGGTGGATGACGACGTCGGGGTATCGGCTCCGGCGTGATGGAGGAGGGCGGTGGTTGATGGGTGGAATGGGGTGGCGGACGGAGGACGCCGGGGTTTCGCGGCTGGTGGAGAGGTAGTTTTTGCGCCCACGGAGTACGAATGGGGAATCGGACGGGTGGGCAGGGGGTGAGGGGGAGAACCATGTTTCGGTCTGGGACACGCTTGTTTTTGGCTTTTTTGAACAGAAGATGGGACGCGCTTGTTTGAAATTTGGGGAAATTACAAACTTTGCCCCCTCTTAAATTTCGGACCTACTGTGGGTCGGGGGTAGGATGGTAATCCCAGGTGTCCCAAATAGTGGGCGGGAGCGATTTCGGCCGCGCGCATCTGTGCATAGTCGGCCATTGTGTATGAATGTGTTTCGGAGGCGGTTGCGTGGCGTCTAGATGAAGCTACAAACCTACCCCGGTTTAGACCTTTGGACGTCGGGCCGGTAGGTTTCACACGTCGGAGTTATCAGAAAAGTAATTTCCTTGTGCTACCAAACATTGGTCTCACGCGGTTTCGGGCAAGCAGAGGCTCTTTTGGCACTTCGTTTGAAATTTTGAAACACAAGCATTCATGTTTAGAGTACTCTTGAACTTTGAGGATTAACCTAAATAGACAATGTTAAATTTGACCTTGTATGTTTGAAAACCTCGTTAAATTATCCGCTTCTTTTTGAAATTTTGACACTTGAAAATCCTATAACTACGATTATTTTGGAATGGAGGAGCTAAATTAGAATCTATTTTGTACACGACTACATATGCTATTATGTACAAAATCAGAGCAAAGATTGGTGCCCCCATAATTTAGGTATGATTTACAAATGCCATGATATCAAATTCAAATAATTGAATGGACTTCATGTTGAATTCGATTTTTTTAAACCACCTTAAGTTGAATTCAAATGTATGCTAGTTCATAGGTAGCTATTTATAATGTTCTTTGTGTAACTTTCGTATGTATAATGTGCTTTACACACACAACATGAACTATACTCACGTTTATATTCGATTGCTAAAGCGATGCATTGTTTGGAGTTCAAAATACTAACTATGTGGATCAATTGTGTCGAATAATAACATAGACATGCTCAAATTCGATTGAATCTAGATGTCTGATGGATCAATGATCGTTCCTTACGCGAATTGCAAATATCATGATCCCATCCTAATATTTGGATACAATTTATATCTTTAATCAATGTGTACAACAGTCTTGTATGTGTAGTTTCACTCTCCATCGGTGGTCTCTCACACATGCTCACACACTCTCTCCCGAGGTGTCTTTCTCGCACACATGCTCTCGATATAACCCTCCCTCCCTCTCGTAACCATTTACGACTGTTTTCACTAACCTTTATCACAAGCACTCGCCCTCTCGAGAGCATACACACACAATCCCCATCGACCCTTTCTATATACATAGACCTACCTACGTGTCTCCTTTATGCACATTATCTTTAGGCCTGTCTCTCATGCATTGTCTCACACCTCTCTTCCTAATCGACGAGTATGATTGTAGCAGAGCATTCTGTAGGATGCCCCTTAAAGTTAGGTTGGATGAATAGTAATATCAGAGATAAAGGGGTTACCTTAGTCCGAGAACCTAGGGTTACAAATCCTAGCCGGCTTTGTCAGTGGACATAGAGTCCTTCACAATTATGCTATATTTGTCTTGTACGACTAGTCATCCATGGGTCTCCCTAAATGCGTCACGGGCCGACCAATGTGGCGCAGGACGGAATCGAACGAAGGGCCTCACCTCGACCCACCGGACCTCACGCGGTGACACACCCTCTCCCCCACGTCTCATTATCTTCTCGCACCCACACATACCAACACAGACACCACACACACAAAAAATATTCTCCTGGTGCCTCTATCCACTCCCCCCTTGCATATACACACTCAAGGGAATCTCTCGTCGTGACGTCATAGTCTCTCTCTCTCTCTCTCTCTCTCTCGACCACTCTCATTTCTCGTGCTATCTCTCCCACGCCCCCCTGTCGGCCCCTCTATCCATGCCTCTCTCGAATATGTAATACACACACATACCTCTCTAGGCCCTGCCAAATGCATCAACTACGCATTCACTCATGTTACATCACATACCCCATTGATCTAAAAAGCCCTCTCTTCATGTTTATTTCGCATACAACATTCCTTTTGAATAAAGTGTGGCCAAAAAAATATTTTAGAATTTCTACATATATACAACATTACAAAGTTATATGGAGGAGTATGAACGCTTGCATTGCATGGTGCCCACAATGATATTTATTCCGCACTGTGAATTTGTATATTTTTATACTATATATAAAGTTAGTCATAATAAAGAGAAACGAAGAGCATCTCTCTCTCTCTCCATCGCATACCCCCCCCCTCTACGCCCCTTTCACGTACGCACACAAACTATCTCCAGGTCCTCTAAAAGTAAGCCCCCAGCACATTCACGCATGTTTCATCTTTCTCTCGCGATATATATAGTGAAGATCATTGTATTTGAAGCGAAAGCACGATACGGACTTCAGAATCCACTCATTACGGTCACCATTTACGTTTTGTGGTTATTATACAGTCATGGGCTTACCGTACAACTCTGTATTTTCTCAAGACACGACTAGTTGACCAGTTAAACGCTCCACGTGGCACCTCTAGTGTTGCATCACATTATCTCACTACCATCGGGCCCACCTGTCGGCTTGTATCTACTCTACATCTACACTCTTATAAAATACTAGCAAGATGCCCATGCGTTGCACGGAACATCAAGATGCATTTGTATGAGTAGTTTATCTTGTGGGAGAAAAGGATGAACAAGGGAAGGCCTTATTTTCAAGTGTGGAGAGGGGTGTGGGTATCTTTTTGCAAAATTGCCATAGTTTCCTTCCTATCCGTCAGATATAGATCGGACGGCCTATATTGCAGGATGGCAGGCACACGATCATCACCGACTATGCTTTTTTATAAGAGTAGGGATAAAATACACTCTTATAAAAAACAGAGTTGGTGATGATGGTGTGCCTGCCATCCTGCAGTATAGGCCGTCCGATTTATATCTGATGGATAGGAAAGAAACTATGACAATTTTGCAAAAAGGTACCCACACACCTCTCCACATTTGCAAATAAGGCATTCCCTCGTTCATCCTTTTCTCTCACAAGATAAAATAGTCAAACAAATGCATTTTGATGTTACGTGCAACGCACGGGCATCTTGCTAGTAAGAATGAAAACAAACGACAAAAAAATATTGGACGGTGGTTCGAAGTCATGACCGCGGGCACATCGGACAAGGTGGCCTTGTATTGGTATGCTGAGCCGTCTGTTTTAACACACAGGAGCTGGTCTGGTGATTATACACACACGCACGCATGCACACGAACTGCATGCACGCAACACTCACACGAACACATGCACCCACACACGCACGCAACACTCACACGTA
The DNA here is from genome assembly GCF_018294505.1 of Triticum aestivum. Classification (NCBI taxonomy): domain Eukaryota; kingdom Viridiplantae; phylum Streptophyta; class Magnoliopsida; order Poales; family Poaceae; genus Triticum; species Triticum aestivum. Next base: position 17,052,331 of record NC_057802.1, on the reverse strand, counting down.
CACACGCAGCCACGCACGCACGCAACACTCACACGCACGCATGCATGCACACACCAGTACACCACACGACCAACACACACTCTCATGCTCTGCTCAACCTACACGTGCATGCACACACATCAGGCCCTGACAGACACATACACAACCAGGTGATTCCCGCGCACGGGGTGGAGTCTTGTCACGCCTGCGTAAATTTGTGTTTATCTGACCTTTTCCCTATGCGAACTGACAGGTGGGACCCACAAGGAACGTGGTCAGTTTAACTAGTCAACATGGTGCCACGCAGACTATTTGGCCGGTCAATAGAGTGCAATCCGATGCTGAACCGTGAGCTAGCAAGTGACCGTATAATCACTGCAAAACGTATATAGTGACAGTAATCAGCTTATTCTGAAGTTCGGTGAACGTATTACACTTTTCTCTCTGTAGGCCCTCCAAAACTACATCTCTACACGTTCTCGCATGTTACATCTAACAACTATGCAATACAGCACTAGTACTACACTCTAACACAACAAATCATATGTCTTTTTAGTTTTACTAGATATCATATTGTTACTTAATTATTCAGTTTGCATACATTAAAATTGCCTTTGAAATGTATGGCCAGTATCATATACCGTGCGGGAAAAATCCTGCCCTTTCCTGTTTAATCGGGTTTGTATCGATGGATCGTGCGAAACAGCAAAACTATAGTACTATATACAGTACAAGTGACAGTTCACTGGGTCGTCGTATCGTGTACTCCTCCGTCGTAAGAGTGGAGCGCTCGCTTTCATAAATCTTCTAGTCCCTTTCGCCGACATGTAGGGCATCAAGCTACCGGGTCCATGTGCCATACCGGAATACAGTGTAGAGCTGCCGGGGTGAAGCACCCAGTCATGGCGCCGGTGTAGTAATGAGCAATGAGGCGTCAAATCACAAAGCTGCACCTTTCCCGCAGTTAAGTTGGAGGGACGAAGTAATAATGCTAAAAAAAGAAGTTGGAGGGACGAAGCAACCATCATTTCACTCGTTGCTGAATCCGCTTCTCCCTCATCTTCTTCAAGTTAACCACGTGTTGCTTCTGCCGTTGTTCTGCCTCATGTGGGAAGCGGATCGGCTTGGTGAAGCACTGACACATGGGACCGCATGTTAGCAAACCGCCAGGACAACGTCCTCTAAAAATAACAAATCTCCCCTGCCATCCGCGCGGCAAAATCACCTCCTTTTTACAAATCTTGATTCTATAATTTTTTAGATCAATATAATTGAGATTTGTATAGATAGCACACAGGAGCAAAACCAAGTGGTACGGTTAAGGGCATCCACAATGTGTAGCCAAATGTGAAAATAGCTTTTGTCATCGTGGGAACCATTGTGGACGGTGTTGCCAAAGCCAAAAGGATGGAGCCGAAGCTCCCTGATTGATTGATTGAAGGAATAGAAAAATGCAACGTCTCTCCTCTTTCTCCCTTGCTTGGACGCATGTACAGTATAGAGGACAGAGTCTACTCCCCTGTCCCTTCTATCACAAATCACAAAGCAGTGAGGCGTCAAATCACAAAGCACGGACGAAGAAACCATCATTTCACTCTTCGCTGACTCCGCTTCTCCATCGTCTTTTTCGAGAAACCATCTCACCGCACTAAGCTGGACGGACGACGCTATTGTGTACGAGTAGTACTAGTACATTTATGCATCCTTTGGTTCAACGGACTTCCTGGATGCAAATAAGGCGGTTGTCTCGGCTTGCAGGCGGCACTTGCGAACGACTTACCGTGGTCTCCCTCAATGGTGTTCTCCATCGAACGCACTTCGCCAAACCACAACGTTCGAGATATCGTCGACGTCACCGCAATGGGGAAGGAAGTCAAATATAGTTACTACGTTCATTTTTTTGTACACAAGGCCAGTATATCAAAATTACAAGTTGCAAAAGGCCACTAACACTAATCGAGGCAAAATTGATGGGGTTTGCCTCGTACTAGCAACCAAGGACATTAATATCCCCTGCATGCATGCGGAAGTGAGAAGGTTGGTTTGCATGGCGCTGCATTAATCAAGCGATGAGGAGTGAGATGGTTAGCTCTTTGGGCTTTGGAGGAAAAAATACGCATTAATTGACACGTGAAACGAGGATTTGTATCGATTAATCCCGCGAAGGAAAACCCCGCCTTTCTTTTTTAACACTAGTACTCCTAGTACGTAGTACTACGTACTTATCCTGTTTGGGTCTAGGCCTTGCATTGCCATACTTCGCCACACATTTTTGCCAAGCTTGCCTAAAGTTTTCAAAATGAAAAGGAGGTACACTTGTGCATGGCTGTCGCGGTCGCACCGCACCCTCACACGGTCGCTCCTGCACGCCGCCGTCGCACTGCACCCTCACATGCACAGTCGCTCCTGCACGCCGCAAACCCAACCAAGGGAACGCACCCTCACTGACACATGTTGTCGCATGTGAACAAACCAAACTCAGCTATCCTACTGCTGACACATAATTTTCGTTCATAGAGTATGTTTATCCAACTGCATGTTGGGGAGTATCTGTACGGCCCGTGCGGTGGTCTGTTGAGGAAGAAGAAGAGGTGAGGAAGAGGGTTAGGAGACGTAGGATATTCATCCAACCGCCTGAAATGGTAGACTGACCCAAGTCAGGCGACTTGCATAACAATATATGTTTTTACACAGCAAAAGATCCATAAAAACAACAACATAAAGAAAAGCTATCACTGCTCGCGGAACGAGATGGCCTCGTCGTCTTTGGCTGCCGGCGCGAACCAGCCGTAGCTGCCGACGTGTGTCTCCGCACCGTGGTTGTCCTCGGCCTCTAGCTACTCGTTCATGCAGAGCGTGCGGGCGCTCTGCACGGACGAGAGCACCGCCCGGTTCAAGTCGAGGACGTCCGGTTCCGCCTGCAGGAGGGCCTCGATGGCAGCGGCATTCGCGCGCTCCGCATCGAGTCGAGCCTCCGCCGCCCGGTTCAAGTCCAGGACGTCCGGTTCCGCCTGCAGGAGGGCCTCGATGAGAGCGGCGTCCGCGCGCTCCGCGTCGAGTTGAGCCTCTACCACCCGGTTCAAGTCCAGGACGTCCGGTTCCGCCTGCAGGAGGGCCTCGATGGCAGCGGCATCCACGCGCTCCGCCTCAAGTTGAGCCTCCGCCGCCCGGTTCACATCCATGACATCTAGTTCCGCCTGCAGGAGAGCCTCGATGGCAGCGGCATGCGCACGCTCCGTGTCGAGTTGAGCCTCTGCCTCCCGGTCCTCCTTTAGTATCGCCAGGTTGAACCGCTGGTCCGCGTGCACCATGGGGGACTCGGACGCCGGCACGAAGTCGACGTCCATCGTCTCATACCCATCGGGGGCCTTCTGCGCCGCGACCTCCGCCATGAACATTGGATCGGCTTCCTCCTCCTCGTAGCTTGGCTCCAGAGAACTCGGGGATTGGCCCGCCGCAAAGCGAGCTTGGGAACGGAGGTCTCTGGCGCCGACCGCCGCCGCAATTTCTGCGTGGCGCTCCGGCGTCAGCATCTTGTAGTACGTGATCTTGCGGCGCACCATGGATTTCCGGCGAACTAGGGGACGCTTGATGCGGGCTAGGGGATCAAAAGGTGGGCGAAGGGGCTGGAGATTAGGTGTGGTTTTAGGGCAGTGGCTGGCGTAGGCCGAGCTGCGAAGGTTCTGGTGTGAATAGTGGTTCCGGTGACGACCGGTCAATCGGTTTTGACTATACATCGCTCTTGTCGTGTTCGTGTTGCAGCCCGGCTCGCTGGACCCTCCATGTCGCTCACCGAATGGAACGCGCTTCGCCTTGCGTTTTCGCTCGCTTGTGGGATCGCAGTTGAGAGCAAACCGACGTCCCTCCCCCTTCCCCGCCCGCGTCATTTTATGCATAGTAAATAAAAACAGAGGGGGTATACTACGGATGAGGATCCCCTGACGTGGCCGAACCCATTGAGTAACTGACATGCGGGGCCTAGCAAGCATGGGGTCCGCCAGTAAGTGACCGAAAGGGAGGGTAAGGCAGGGATACGTATGTGGAAGGAGCTTCCAATGATATAATTTTCACATTATACATCTCATGTACTATTAATCTTGTCAATAGTCAAATGCGGTTTTGAAAAACGCATTAGAGCATGGTTAATAATATAGCCAGTCGATGGCTATAAGGAACTGCGATGTCGTCTATAGCCATCATCTATTATATGCACTCATACAGTAGTGTGGGCTATAAGGTTGGCTATTTCCCGCAAAAAAAAATTATAAGGTTGGCTATTGTATTAGTACTTTTTTCCATCTCCTCTCCATCTTTTTCTTCATATTTATTATACGTATTTAACTAGGAATGCGTATATAGCTAGGCTCTTGCATGAGGGCTCACTCCCCTTACTTTTTCACATCTCTCTCCTCCACATAGGCCCTATATAAATGGAAGGAGGGAGTACAACTATGAGCACTGCATACTCTAGTACGGATGTTGTCAGTACTCCACTAGTACTATTGGAGAGGGAGCTTAAAAAAAGTTACTATTGGACTGGCTATACGTGGCGAAATCCTAGTAGGAAGAGCATGCACGAGAACAAGCACATTCACGTGGTTGAAAACAAATTGGAAACCATCTCGAGTACAAATCTAGGAGTACGTACGAATCTAACAATATTGATTGGGCGTTGTTGAATGTTGATACTTTTTTTTATCAAAGTAGAGATACTTTGACTACACATAAAACTTATATGTAAACTAGAAAGGATAGGAGGGAGTATATTGTACGTTCAAAAACGAAATGAACATTGAATACCCTTTATATATGATTTGCGGATGCTATGATCACCGGTTCAAAATTTTGAATCCGCCTTAGGTATCACACATGCCCCCACTCGTTCTCTCTCGATTTCATCTCGGGGTCCGGAGATCGATTGAAAGAGGACTAGGGTGGGTACAATACGTTCGTTTCACTTTTGAACGTACAATATACTCCC
>NC_057802.1:17038920-17047160 GCF_018294505.1 Triticum aestivum | reverse complement strand
CATTTCTATCATAGAAACAGACCAAACCTTTATGTCCTTGCACGACACGCAATTGATCTCTGAACATCAATCGATCTCGTCAACATGTGTCGGGGCATGAACCGAATGGGATGTCAAAACTAAGACGCGAAGCGACACGTAGTGGAGGCAAAGTGAAACTTCAAACGAACCGTTTGTTTGTATGCATGTCAGACAATTTACAAATAAACATTGGAAATACAAGCATGGTCTAGGCCCACATGCGAATGATACTCGGCGGAATGTTCAAATGAGGCATGCGGGAGGATGGACTCGACCGGAGGGCGACATGATCGATGGAGAAGAGGGTTGGAGAGGAATGAGAAATAAGCAAACGCCACATGATTATACTTGAACGGCTCAAATAAACAATAAGTTGTTTCGCTTGGCGTACATAGTGAAAGGCCTAATGCGCAACGCAGAGCACTGACGCTCGAATATGGCCGGGAAAACAGGGAAACCGACATGTGGGGCACACCTATCGGGACGACGTAGCGCAAACTAGTCCAATGGAGGAGCTGGCCCACGACCTCCTCGCCACCGGCAACCGTTCATGTGGGTCATGGGGGCCAACAACGTGGCGCAGCTCCAGCACCGCCTCTGGACACGGCGACCGCGGTGAGCGACACGCTCATCGTCACTAGACACGGTCGGTTTCAGTGTGCCGAGGGTGGCGTTAGTGGTGTGGCACGACCAACAGCATGTTTTGTTTGTGCCCAAGGTTTCCCCATCAAAGCATTGGGTAGCCAAAATTTTGGTTGAGGTTTCGGTTGCCCATGACTTGTCTGACATCGGCAAGAAAAATGAACTAGAGTTGGCTAGAGTTCATTGGCATGCCAAAAAAATGGCAACCATCCAAATAAAGACTAATCTTTGGGTCATGACAAAATTTTTGGTAAGGTGCACTTTGGCCACAATCCAAACACACCCCAACACCCGGCTCGTCGAGGATGCACGGGGCGCCGGGACGCGTCCGCGGAGTGGTGTAGCGCGGCCAACTGCATCCTCAGGACCTGAGACCATGCCGGGTCGTCTTGCTTTTTCAATGACATGCGTCGATCACATGTGAGCAAAGGGCATCTCCAACGTTGCCACGACCGCAACTGACTACCCTGGCACACCAAAAACCCTCGTCCCTCGCGTCGTCGCGCGGTGCATTCTCAACCGGCGCCAGCTGCCCGCATGCATGTCGTCCGTCCGTATGTCGTCGTTAAGAGGCTCGGTGCCCGAGGAACCAACTCCGGTGACTTAATGGCGCACCAGGACGCTTGGCCTCACCAGAATGCGCTACTTAAAGCGGCAACGCCCAGCTAACCTCCACACCATAGCGCATCATCCTCCTACCTGGCACCACATCTGCCATGACCGCAAGTGTGAACGCTCTGCGGGAGAGCTTGTCTTCGGGGATGGAGCTCGAGGTCGCCGCCCTCGCTCAAGTCGCCGCATAAGCGGTGGCCACGCTGGCGGCCGACGACAGGAGCACCGTCAGCCACGCGTCCTACTTGCCGCCGTCCAACGTCCGGCACCGCCGAGGTTGGGGACTCCTCCGAGGATGAGTAGGGCATGGGAGGCGGCAGGGCATGGTGTGCCAACTGGACGGTCTGTCTCCCGTGTTCTACTTTTCCTCGCCGGAGACCGCACCTTCACTTCACGGGTCTTGAACCCCACCCCCGTACATGGAGATCGCAGATAGAGGACGTCGGTCGCCGCCGCAGAATAGGTCTAGGGTCGGGTTTCTTTTATTTTTCTGTCCTATAATAATTCGAAATGTAATGAAAATCTGCCGTGTTTGCATTAATCTCGGTCGGTGTATATGAACTTTCACAATAATATAGTATATTGTAGGAGTAGTAGGGAAGGCCTTATCTGCAAATGCACATTCACGCATTTCACATCTACGGGAACCTACGAAAGTGTTCACGTAAATTGCCTCTCTCTCTCCTCCCCTGATTTTCATGGTGGTGGGCCCCTCCCTCCCCCCAATCTACAATCAACAACTCACATGTTTCACATTATGTTAATTACGTAACTGGGACTACGTAGGTGTAGCATTACTCGTCCTAAAAAACCCAACTAAGCCAACCTCCCAGCATATCGCGCGGGAAAAGACCCGGCCGCGCCGTTTTAGTCGGGATTACCAGATTACTAGTAGTAGTATCGATGGATCGCGCGAAGCAACAAGTTTTTTTTTAGGGGGCGAAGCACCTAGTTTAAAAGGAAAAAGGCGGTACACTCACAACAACCCTGTCGCGGTCGCATTACACCCCACACACGTTCGGTCCTGCACATGGCTCACGCAAACGGAACGCGCTTCGGCTTGCCTCTTCACTGACACGAGGGACTGCACTTGGGGAAACCGACCATGCGCCAAACTCCCCCCGCCCATCGCGCAAAAATCCTCCCCCCACCCAAAAATTTCCCCCAAATCCTAGATTCAACCGCCCTTCGGCCAACTAGCCAATAATGTTCCCCAAACCCCCCTCCCCCCATCCCCCTCCACTCCATTCGCTCCGCCAAAGCCGTCCTCCCCGCCACGCCGATACGTCGGCGCCGCGGTTCGTCGAGGGGACGCACGGCGATCCTCTCGCTCCCACAGTACTCTCTCGTAGACTGCCGTCCTCTAGCCGCGCCACCACCGCTGGCGACGTTCTTGTGGAGGCGCATGGCGGCCAGCGCCGCCACCGCTGGCGACATTCGCGTGGAGACGCACGGCGGTCAGCTTCTCCCACGGTACGCGCATTCTAGACTGAGGCCCCGTGCATGTCGGTGTAGCGCTGAATGTTAGCTGATAGACGCTGTTAATCTCACTGTTTGCCGAAGTAGTTACAGTCAATATGTTCTGCTTAAGAAGCTTCCTTGCCCTGTTCTGCACTCAATCTGCTTAGCTGAGATGGCATGCCAAGGCCAATTAGTTGCTAAAATATCCTGCCATATATTTATTGTGACGTAGATTGCCATGGTCTAGTAGCCAATCTGTTAGGTGAAATAGCTCTACACCGTTTTATACTCGATCTTTGTTGCTGCGATGGCCTTCGATAGTTTGATGGATGTGTGCTCGGCCTCATTGACTGCTGAAACAGCCTGCCATAATTTAGCACTCAAATCTGTTTGCTGAATTAGCTTTACATATATTTCGTTACTTAGATCTGCTCGTCCAAATATCTTGCCATAGCTGTAGACATCGACCTAGGTATTTTGTTCTGGACTTCATAAAAAAGCATATATGTTTTTCCTGTAATATCTAGTAGAAGAACTAATTTGTTGTCTAACAGATGGACAGGACTTGGATAACTTCTGCTCGAAGATTCTCCGCTGCATATGTCGAGGGGGTTGAAAACTTCATGAACTTTATCAGAGCTGAGTACGGTGGTCCGAAATCAGATGTGTTCTGCCCGTGTAGCAGTTGTATGAATTCAGTTACAAGACCCCAGTCAACTGTGCAAAATCATCTACACTTGTATGGGATGTCGGTCACATATACTAGGTGGGTTCATCATGGTGAAGTTGTGAACGTCAATGTTATTGACTACGTGGAAGCAGCATATCACCATCTTGATCTGCCTGATGCTCAGGTGGAAGAGGAGGAGGAGGAGGTGGTGGCGGAGCCAGTGAGTTTGACCAACATTGAAACAATGCTACGAAATGCTCGTGCATTCCGTGAACTTTCACCCGCAGAAGAAAAACGGTGGGCCCGCATGTTGGAACAATGCAATGTGGTTGTCACCCCAGGAAATAGGCTGTCAGTATTCTCAGCAATGGTCACCTTTCTTCAGGTGAAGACATCTGAGCGGATGACCAACAAATCATTCGATGTGATGTTGGCTGCTTTCCGCAAAGCTTTCCCAGATGCGTCTGAGCTGCCACACACCTACAATAAAATGAAGAATTTCCTTCGTGCAGTTGGAATTGGATATGTTATGATCCATGTTTGTAAGAATAATGTTCTATTCCGGAAGGATTATGCCAACTTAAGTGAATGCCCGAAATGCAAATCATCAAGATGGAAAGATGGCGATGCTGTGAAGAGGATTCCTCATAATGTTCTGAGACATTTTCCAATTACACCAAGATTGCAGAGGTTGTTTCATGATGCTGAAACAAGAGAGGATGTACTGTGGCATTCTAGGAACCAGGAGTACAGAGATCAGAATGTAATGTGCCATCCATCACATGGTAGTGAGTGGAAAAGCTTCAATCAGAAGCACAAAAAGTTTGCTGCTGACCCGAGAAATATTAGACTTGGCTTAGCTTCAGATGGATTTAACCCATTTGGCCACTAGATGGCCACATATATTATGTGGCCAATGCTTGTTATCCCTTACAACATGCCTCCAAATGTCTGCACCAAATAATCAAACTACATGATGGCCTTGCTCATCCCAGGTCCAAAAAGTCCTGGAAAGGATTTTGATTTGTTCATGGAGCCTCTTGTGGAGGAACTTCAACAGCTATGGAGGGGTGTTCTCACTCGAGACCTATATAGGAGCCCACCAGCTGATTTCTTTCTGCGTGTTGTTATAATTTGGTGCATCCATGATTATCCGGCTTTGGGCACTATGTCAGGGCGAACGACACATGGTTACAATGCATGTGTTCGCTGTGACAGGAACCCGCTGTCATACGCAATACTTAGCAAGATCTGTTACATTGGACACCGCCGTTTCCTTGCCAAGGACAAGCCGCATCCTAGAAAATACTGAAGACATGTGTTCAATGCAAAGCATGAAAACCGTGATGCGCCAAAGAGGCTCACCGCCGATGAGTTGCAAGTGGAATTAGAGAAGGTCAGGCATATTACACCAGGAAACCATCCTGATAATGGTAGCGGGAAAAGGAAGCGTGGCAGGGCAGAAGAGAGATTATTGTTTACCCGCATGTCCACTTTGTGGGACTTGGAGTATTGGAAAGATTTGGATCTACGGCATAATCTTGATGTGATGCACATCGAGAAAAATATATGTGACAGCATTATCGGCACACTTCTTAATATTGAAGGCAAGACGAAAGATACCTTAAAATCTAGGATTGATTTGACACACCTGAGTATCAGACAGGATTTGCAGGTGCAAGATGAAGGTAAACCACGGGATATGGCACCAGCTGTGTACGTCTTGGACAAGGTAAAAAGAAAAGAATTCTGCGAGGTCCTGTCACGTGTGAGATTCCCACATGGATTTGCTTCCAACCCTAAAAGGAGAGTAAGTGCAGATGTAAACAAGGTACAAGGGTTGAAAACTCATGACTGCCACGTCCTACTTCAAAGGGTTTTACCTGTTATCCTTAGAGGATTGGGCCGCCCTGACTTATACAGAGCAGTTGCAGAGTTGGGATAATTCTTCAAGGAACTTTGCAGTAGAAATATCAGGATAGATGCTTTGGAGCGTCTTAGAGACAAGATGCCAACTATCCTATGTGACCTTGAGAAGATATATCCTCCAGCCTTCTTTGATGTGATGGTGCATTTGGCTGTTCATCTACCTGATGAGGCACTACTTAGAGGTCCAGTACAGTATGGCTGGATGTACCCTATTGAAAGGCGGCTAGGCACTTTCAAGGGCTATGTTAGGAACAGAGCTAGACCCGAGGGTTCCATTGCAGAGGCCTACATTGCTACAGAAGCATTGACATTCTGCTCAAAATACATTGAAACAGCTGATCAGCTTAGCAAAGAGGTGGATGAAGACAATCCCAGGCTCAATGTTTTCGATTATTCTATTCGAGTTACAGGGAAGAGTCGGCAAGAGGACAAACCTAAAGATTTGGACAAAATGGTTTGGTATGTGTTGAATAACTATCCTGAGATACTACCTTATATCAAGTAAGTGCTAAGTACTACAGCTTATACATCATAATCTACTAAACTTGCAGCACATTCTTATATATTTAGATGTTTGACGCGATCACTATGTTGTGCAGAATCTACAAAAAGGAGTTACTACCGCAAAATCCAAGAAACATTGACAAACTGGTTAAGGCAGGATTTGCGAAATGGTTCAAGAGCCATGTAAGCTTTTGAATTGCACTGTCAGTTTTTTTAATATATTGAGTACATAAGATGATCAGCTTGTCTATTTTCTAACCATAGGTTAAGAAGATGCGGGAGGATGGGCAGGCAGTTGATGATGCCCTTTACTCACTAGCAATGGGTCCTGATACTCGGGTAAGACATTATGAATCTTGCGTTGTTGGAGATGTGCGCTACAACACCCTTGCACGAGACGAAGGCAGGAAGACACAAAATAGTGCCATCATGAGCACGGATACGTATGACAAAGAGACAACTGAAATGTATGCTAACATAACAGACATTGTTTAGTTGCAGTATATCTCCAGTTTCGAGGATCATCGGCGTGTGGTTCTGTTGTGCTGTCGTTGGTATAACCTGTTTTCCATGATCGCAAAACCAGAGCTGATGATTATTTCAAATCCATCAATGTCAAGGCGGTGTACCAGACCAATGAGCCTTTTATTTTGGCTAATCAAGCAACATAGATATTTTTCTTGGAAGAAACATTTGCACGTAGCGATGACTGGAGAGTAGTGCAAAGGTTTGAGCAGAGGAATTCATTTAATGAAGTTGCACAACAAGATGATGCTTACACTGATCCTAATGTACAAGATAACATAGATGTTCCTAATATCTTTGAGAACCATCACGTCAATGACACCGGCGAAAAGATTGCCTGTCGTGCTGTGGACATACAAGAGTTGATCAAGAAGAAGCCAACGTTCGAGGACGTTGAGGACGAAGAAGAAGATGACACCGTGGGGAATTACGATTCAGACTGATACACATGGCGAAGATGTTGACGCTGCTGCTGCGGATGATGATTACATTGCTTTTGTCGTATTTGCCTGTCAGAAGACGTTTTTTTATCTACTATGTGAAATCGTGTTTGCTATGACAACTGAAACCTGATGAACATGTTGTTTAGTATTTTCCTGTGAGAACATCACTTGGTATGTATGCTGATTTGTGTTTGGTGATTGTATGACGACTAAAACATGATGACATTGTTGTTTAGTTGTACTCATATTTGGCTGTGAAACTTGAATTTGATGACATAGTTTGTTGTTGGACTGCAATTTACTCGACGTCTTCGAAAGAGAACAAAGCTGACCCGACAGGGCCTCTGCTAATTTATTTATTTATTACCAAAAGGGCCTCTGCTATTTATTTATTTATGAGCAAAAGGGGATACCCCCTGATTTCCGTTAATAGAAATCATTAGATGTTCACAACACTACGCCCAGCCTGCTACACAGGTTTCATTCATTACTAGTTTCAGCAAAGTGCTCATGTCATAGCCACTGAATACATCACGAGTGCTACATACACTGCAAATAAAGAGACAATCATCCTACAGAGCACATCGATTTTGCCCATTATCTTCACAAGCTCTTTCATCTCCTCATTGCTGTCAAGGCCGTTCAGCAGTTGTTGCTTGGCCATGATCAGATAAACTGCATCTTTAACCTTCTGCTCTGCATCTTCCTCTTCTGCCGTTCCTTCAGTTACTTGTCCAACACCCCAACCTGTTGGTATTGGGATTCCTCGGCTAACCAAATAATCAGCGTAGTTGCACTCCCCCACATCAGCAACTTCCCAGAAATACAAATCACACGAATCTTCCCTTTTTTGCATGAATCAAATTGGAAGATCATCAACCAAACTATTAAAAACAGCAACTGAAAGTAGCAGAACAACACTTAAACATATTATTACCCCATGATTCGGGCATTTATAGAAGACTCGGCCAGGGTTGAGGATTGTGGTTGAGACGCGACGGATGACTCTGCGTGATTTGCAGCAATGGCACCACACCAACGGCAGCGGGTTGCGATGAGCAACCGGCTGCGGTGCGCATGCCGGCGGGGGTGTGATGAGACCCACAGGCGATGGTACGGGTGGTGACTTGGCGCATATTTGGTTGTTGTCTGCTGAAGAGCAGGTGGACGAGCAGCCAGCAGGCATGGTTGCTGCGGCCAGAGCTTCTGATGCTAGGCAGAGTAAGTAGAGAAGAGGAGAAGCGAACATTGGATATGTCAGTTTCATTACTTGCAGAGTAGCATAGCACCATATATAGTCATAGTCTAGGTTTGGATTCGAACCAGCTACAGGAGCACGTCTCTTTTTTTTCTAAAACTCAGCAACGTCTCTTTACTGGTACACTAGCTTGTTCTGTACGCCTTCTCAAGTCTTTGATTCCTCCACCTGACAT
>NC_057802.1:17036094-17038559 GCF_018294505.1 Triticum aestivum | reverse complement strand
CGGACCCACCAACTATCTTCGCACGCAAGGAAGTGCCTCCTTATTACGCACAAAAAATGAATACTCCCCCTGCCAGCTGGAACCCAGAATCGTGGGAGGCTGAATTGTGGGCCTACCAAGTTGACGGGGACGGAGGGCTTTGTCAACTTAGTCAATATGAACTATTCTAGCTCTAGTTACCGTACGATGTTCCTCCAACGGCAGTAGTGCTTCTTCAATCTCTGGTCTTCTTGCTCCAGCCGCCCAAACCAGCGCCGGTCATGCCGCGTGCTCCTGCCTCCCGTGGCCGGCTGTGATGCCGCGGAGGCCTCACCACCCCTACTACTCCCACCGCTAGCCAGGGCATCCCTCTACTCACCCACACCCCCTGTTATTCTGCGGCGACGGCAGCCTCACACCGCAGCCGAACCATTGAACCATCGTACTCCTCTCCGCGTGGGCATCCACTGTCGCGTCTTTCCCTGCTCTGCGTCGTCCCCTTCCTAGGCCTCGCCGTCATCCACCGCCTTGGTGCTCTCGGTGCGGCGTGGTCAATGTGGTCAACGGCCGATTTCCATCGGAAGAGTACTGTACGTGGACAGGCTGACAGCTGGGTCCACGGCCACAGCCCAGTTTTTTGTGATTTGCCAAGTAAGTCGCTTTGTCAGGCCTGTTGGGCTGCAAATCTTTCAAGACGAGGAGAGCTTCATTCGGTTGGCCGAGAAAATAGCCTATCAGTAATGAGAAATGGGCTGTACATTTTTACAACACATCAAACCGGCAATTAGTTTCAAATTTCTTTTTTTCATTTCGAGATTTTAAATTGCATTGATTTTTATGCGTGGACAATTTGTTGGATTTTATATTGATATACATTTATTTTTAAAATCAGTTTGAATGTGACTCGAAATTTCGGGATTAAAAACAGTTCGGACCGCACCGAAATATGCAAAATTTCGTATAATTTTTTAACCGTGGCCACAATATGTGCTGTAATGCTAACAAAAAGAATATGTGCTCCAAAAAAACCTTAAGAATTAGCAAATGGGCTGTAAATTATTAGAAATAATGGCAGATGGGATGTATGATGTTTTCCACAGATTTGAGGCTTTCCTAAAAAAGGTTGACGCACAAGCAGTGACTGTTGGATGTCCATCCAACGGCCGTCGTGCTTCTTCAATCTCTGGTCTTCCTGCTCCAGCCGCTCAAACAAGCGCCGGCGGGACTGCCTCTGCTCTCCCCTCCCCGCGGCCGGCTGTGCTGCCGCGCAGGCCTCACCGCCCCACCGAACTCCCATCACTGGCCTAGCCATCCCTCTACTCACCCACACCTGCTGTTATTCTACGGCGACGGCAGACGAACCAGTAAACCCTTGTACAGTCGTACTCCCCTCCGCGTGGGAAACAACTGTCGAGTCTTCCCTGCCTCCGTGTCGTTCCCTTCCTAGGCCTCGCCGTCGTCCACCGCCCTGGTGCTCTCGGCGCGGCCTGGTCAACGTGGTCATCGACCGACATGCATCTGAAGTGGACTGTATGTTAAGAGGCTGACAGCTGGGTCCACGGCCGCACGCAAGGAAATGCCTCCTTATTACGTGCAAAATAATGATTCCTCCACCTGACATCTGGGACCCACCGAAAGGGCCTCAGTATTTCGTGAAAAACCGTTACCGCCGCTGACAGCTTGGACCCACCAGCTATATCTTCGCACGCAAGGAAGTGCCTCCTTATTACGCACAAAAAATGAATACTCCCCCTGGTAGCTGGGACCCGTATAGTGGCAGGCTGACTTGTGGGCCTACTATGTTGACGGGGATAGAGGGCTTTGTCAACTTAGTCAATATGCACGATTCTAGCTCCAGTGACCGTACGATGTCCACCCAACGGCCGTAATGCTTCTTCAACCTCTGGTCTTCTTGCTCCAGCCGCCCAAACCAGCGCTGGTCGTGCCTCGTGATCCTGGCTCCCGTGGCCGGCTGTGATGTGGCGGAGGCCTCACCGCCCCCTACTACTCCCGCCGTTGGCCGGGCCATCCCTCTACTCACCCACACCCCCTGTTATTCTGCGGCGACGGCAGCCTCACACCGCAGTGAACCAGTGAACCCTCGTACTCCTCTACGCGTGGGCATCCACTGCCGCGTCTTCCCCGGCTCCGCGTCGTCCCCTTCCTAGGCCTCACCGTCGTCCACCGCCCTGGTGCTCTCGGCGTGGCGTGGTCAACGTGGTCAAGGAACGACTTCCATCGGAAGAGTACTGTACGTGGAGAGGCTGACAGCTGGGTCCACGACAACCGCGAGGAAGTGCCTCCTTATTACGCGGAAAGTAATTATTCCTCCACCTGACAGCAGGGACCAACCGGACGGGCCACCGTATTTGGCAAAAAAAACATTTCCCCCCTGACTGCTGGGACCCACCGGACGGGCCCCCGTATTTCGTGAAAAAAATGTCCCCCCCCCCCGCTGTCAGCTCGGACCCACCGGAAGTGCCTCC
>NC_057802.1:17034226-17035804 GCF_018294505.1 Triticum aestivum | reverse complement strand
TTACGCACAAAAAATGAATACTCCCCCTACTAGTTGGACCCACCTTGGTGGGTGGCTGACTTGTGGGCCTGCTAAGTTGACGGGGACGGAGTGCTTTGTCAACTTAGTCAATATGAACGATTCTAGCTCCAGTGACCGTACGATGTCTATCCAACGGCTGTAGTGCTTCTTCAACCTCTGGTCTTCTTGCTCCAGCCGCCCAAAGCAGCGCCGGTCGTGCCGCATGCTCCTGCCTTCCGTGGTCGGCTGTGCTGCCGCGGAGGCCTCACCGCCCCCTACTATTCCCACTGCTGGCCAGGCCCTGCGGCGACGGCAGCCTCACACTGCAGCCGAACCAGTGAACCCTCGTACTCCTCTCCGCGCGGGATTCCACTACCGCATCTTCCCCGGCTCCGCATCGTCCCCTTCCTAGGCCTCGTCGTCGTCCACCGCCCTGGTGCTCTCGGCGCGGTGTGGTCAACGTGGTCAAGAAACGACTTCCATCGGAAGAGTACTGTACGTGGAGAGGCTGACAGCTGGGTCCATGGCCGCAGCAAGGAAGTGCCTCCTTATTACGCGCAAAATAATTATTCCTCCAACTCACAGCGGGGACCCACCGGACGGGCCACCGTATTTCACGAAAACATTTCCCCCTGACTGTTGGGACCCACCAGCTACATCGTCGCACGCAAGGAAGTGCGTCCGGGCAAAAAAAAACGATTCGCCCCCCTGACTGCTGGGACCCACCACCTACATATTCGCACGCAAGGAAGTGCCTGACAGTCGGGACCCACCTGGTCGAAGCGTACGTAGCATTGTCATTCTGGTCGCGAACGTGTAGGTACATACTGGTCGATGTAGGGGCGCACACGTGTTGTAGTAGAGGCGCGCACGTAGCATGTACACGTACGTACAGCGGCCAGGGTGCAAGAAAGTAAATACGGCCACGTACGTACATACGGGCGGGGTCTCGAACGCCTACTCGCGTGTATGTACGGCCAGGGCTCGTGTACATGGCTGGGTCGGAACGGAGAAACAGCGTCGTCGTCGTGTTCATGGGGAGCCAACCGGCTGGGTCGGAACGGAATGCGTCGTTGTGTTCATCGGGAGGGCTTGGACGGAACAGCCGATGGAAACGAGGCCTGTCGTACCGCAGAACGGAGGAAACGGCCTTGTGTTCGACCGGCCACGGTCGAAACGGGATCCTGTTCATCGGGAGGGGTCTGGCGTACCGCAAAACGGAGGAAACGGACCTCCTACGGTCGAAACGGGGGTCTTGTTGATTGGGAGGGGTGTGGCGTACCGCAAAACGGAGGAAACGGACTTGTGTTGGAGCGCTACGGTCGAAACGGGGGTCCTGTTCATCGGGAGGGGTGTGGCGTACCGCCAAACGGGACTCCACGGGATACTGTTCATCTCCACCGTCGACCCCCTCCAGCCTCCACGGGCTACTGTTCATCCACCGTCGACCTCCTCCAGCCTCCACCTGCGACTGTTCATCCACGGGCTCCTGTTCATCCAGCCTCCACCGCGCGCTACTCCACCGGCTACTGTTCAACCAGCCCTCTCCACGGGCTCCTGTTCAACCACCCCTCCACG